>NC_056741.1:945928431-946000931 GCF_019279795.1 Protopterus annectens
GCTTACATAGGCCCTTGTGCCGATAGCCTAGTACCTACCTATGAACCTATGAGCCTATGACAACACACTCAAGAGTGCAATACTTCTGCCACTTAAAGTGCACTGTGGTATCAGCAATCCATCTACATGGTGTGGGAGCTTTCTGTACCAAAGGCAAGTATGCTACCTGTTGTGCTACTAACACTGCTTTTGAATTCTATAGCACAAACACTGACAGCCATTTGCTAAACAAAACAGTTGCACATAGAAAACATAATTCACATGAGCAACAGTAAAGTTCTCTTCCCTTGAAGCTCACACCCTTGAAATGCACTGAAACTCACATTTCCTAGAAAATGCACTGAAACTCTTATGCTTTGAAAATGTACCCCTGTTGAATAAGTGAACAGCCTGGCAGTCAGTGTAGAGGATTCTGTCTCTTGTCTCCTGTAACTGAGATACAGGGTTTGAGCATGAGAAAGTTAATTAACCTGTCATTTTACATACACACACACACACACACACGGCAGCCAGTTCCAAGTTCTCTGTTTAGAGGACAGCTGTTCCAACAAGTTAGCTTAGTGCTCTGCATATGATCTCTCTCTCTAAAATGCAGTTTATTTTAATTCTGAACAATACAAGACTGTAGTATCACTGGGACTTGCAATAAACTGTATGTTTGTTATTTAAAGTACTTTTCTTTTTAGTTTTTCATATAGTTATCTTGAGCAATTAAATTACAGCACCTTCTACCTGTATTCTCCTTCTCAAAGATTTGGGATCAGCAGAGAATATTAACCATTAGAAAATGCCTCAAAACATTTTATCAGCACCTTTCTTCTCACAAACATACATGGCTTCAATACCTTGCTGTCTGAATCAGGGCCAGATCAGCACTAGGCAACCTAGGCAGTTGCCTAGGGCCTAATGCTGCCTGGGAGGGGCCTAGACAGCTATCACTAATTTGAGAAAAAAAGTTTAACATTAATTTAACACACACAGGCATTAATGCACATACAAAATACTGCTCATTTTTTTCTGCCCCACTCTTATTTTCTGTTCTGCTGTGCCAGTTCCAGTTTCATTGGCTGATGTTTTGAGCCAATGAGACTGGAGTTGACTCACAGAGCAAATTAGAGATTTCCTGGAATTAGCGTGCAGATTTTGAGTACTCAGTACTGAAATGAACAAGAGGTTTCCCCCCACAAACATACTCAAAGTATTAAATAGGAGTTTTCACTATTATTTTTTATTGACTGATTGACTGATTTATTTATTTATTTGTCTCTTATTTTTATTTATTTTTGATTTTTGCTGCAAACTTTACAACAAGTATTATGGTGTGAATGGGAAGTACTGGGTAATTTCAACATCAGATGCATTAGCCGACTGCTGTAGTATGAATTAGTATGCATATGACTGGCTGATTATTTATCTCTTTTTTTTAAGTGCTATGGTCTAAATAAACCATGTCCCCTGGATTTACTATCCTCCCATGCAGGACTAGCTTAGTCCTGAATGGAAGTGGCCGTTTAAGAGCAGGACAACAGCGTGCCATGCATATTAATGACGGCATGCTGTCTGAGCTCTTAATCTTACACGGAGCGTGTAAGAGTGCAGGGGGGCATGTCTGAGAGCAGAGCTCTCAGAATATACATGCCCCTGCAATGAAAAACAGCAGATAAGTCCTAAAAGAATGAGTGAGACCGCTCATAGGTGTATGCATACCCCCAGCAACATCCCCCCACGTGTACAAGAGCAATAGTTAAAACAACAAATATAAACATATTTTTTAAGAAACAGATGAAATTTAACCATAGGTGTGTGAGTTTGCCCATCGCTTAACTATGGTTAATGCAGCTTAAATGGCAGAAGAGTATAAAAAGCAAGATATATGCAAATGAAGCAGTATAGCAATAATGTAGTGGGCAGAGCATTTGCCTTACAAGCAGTAATTCCCAGTTCGAGTCCCACTGCAGCACATTCCATTTTCCATGTCAAATCACTTTATGACCAATATTTTTAGTTGCATAACCTACTAAATAACATATATTTGTGAACTGGAGTACTGCATTAAATGCAGATGTGAGGTGTCAGTGTCATAATGTTGCAAAGTCCACATATAATCACATGTGCCCCATACAATATATGTACACAGTAATCAGGGATATAAATGGAAGGTAAAATGTGCAATGAATGATAACTCCATACAGCTTCCAAATCCACCACTTTTCCAAGAACCATTAGACATTACTGTCTAAATTAGTGCAGTGGTAAGCGGGAGTAAGCACTAGTAAGCAAGTGTAAGCACTATTCAGCAATAGTAAGTGGGAGCAAGCATATGTAAGCACTAGTAAGGGGTTTAAGCCCATTTGCGTGGGGGTAAGCAATGCACACATAGGTTAAGCAATATTGAAGCTAACTCTCTGTAAACATATTTAACCGGAGATTAACATTGCTTACCCTCACGCAAACCCATGCAAACCCACTTACAAGTGCTTAAAGTGCCTTAATCATTCTGTATCCAACAGCCTTCTTCTGCTCAGCAATAAAATAAACAGCCTCTGCAAGGCTTGAACCCAGGACCCTGCACACCATAGCGATTTACCACTAAGCCATGTGAGATATACATAACCGTGATGTTTTCACAAACATATCATCCGGCACAGTCATTCAACAGTACAGAAAATGTATTTAAACATGTAGATCTATATGTGTGTGTGTGTGTATAGATATATTTAAAGCTATATATATATATATATATATATATATATATATATATATATATATATATATCTATATACAGATATAGATATATATATATATATATATATATATATATATATATATATATATATATATATATATACCATACAGCAATATATATGTATGTAAGCATAAATATATACCTGTATATGTATATACAGACATATATCTATAGATATAAAAGAGAACATAACAAAAACATATATGTCTACATGCACCGTTAATGGAGGTGAGGGGGCCCAAGCAACATATGTCTTGTATGTATAGATATCCCCCCCCACAGCCAAACACGTCTACCCTGCAATACATTACCAACTGTTGCAAATCCCATAACCAGGACCTGAAAAAACATGGGCACAAGATGATAACAGTACTCCATCTCACCTGTATGATGTCAGGCTGGTATCAGTAAAATATTATGCAGTACAGTCTGGCTACCATAGAGAATGTACAATGTGGCAGCAATCAATATTCCTAAGATACATGTACACAGACACATATATGCAGATACATATATATATATATATATATATATATATATATATATATATATATATATATGTAACTACACATACACATACAGAGATATGTATAGGAAGATACATATGTAGAGGGTGCACACAATATGGAACAGCCACTATGCCTACAGTTGCCACCTTACCAACTGGGCACAGTATGAGCCACCCATACAAATGACAATTGTTGCCTGCAACATATACCCACAGAGAAGTCAAAGGATATAACACCACACACTGGTTTGCATACATGGGGAAGCTTTATTTGTGTACTATTACAGTTGTATATGCCATGTCATATTGCTGTTTAGACTCTGACATACATATAAACAGACCAATGCAACTGTCAAACAGATAAATTAATACAGTATTCTGGAAAGGTTTACATATGTTGCTGTCCAGGCCAAGGCCATCAAGTAGTACAACAGTAAAGATAGACTGGGCCACAGGATAACAATCAATCAACAGTAAGTATTGCAGATGTATAATCCATCAGCCTCTATCTACACTATGTACACAATCCCTAGGGGGTAAATACCTCAGATGACACAATGGGATGTATCTGTTACATAACAAGGCATAACTGACACCATCACAATCACACTGACAAACAGAACAGTCTGTATGGCAGGAAACAGTAGACCTGCATTTACCCAAGGTGAATTGTAAGGTAATGAACATCCAGATACCTTAAGTCAGCTTACCCCTAATACCCCCAAATGTAACAGCCTAGGTTAGTTATGGTGCAGCCCTCCCACATAGACTGACATACAGGACCATATACCACTGTTACATACACTGGCATCTGGAGTGCATAAGGGCACACATGTATTGTGTAGATGAAGACCACACATATATGGACCCAACCTCACAATATGTGTGAGGGCCACAACAGCAGTGGAATGATGGCAGGAATGGCAGCATGGCATACTCACAGCCCACTACATAACCCCTGACAGTATGTCATATGGGCAAAGCCTGGTATGTAGGTGGAGGACAGAGGCTGCAACACAGGCCATTATGTGAAATAGTGTTGTCATACACTAAGCAAGTTGCTGGTGTTACATGATAGTCTGCAACATACACTTAGTCAGGAATATGGAGTTAGAAACACAAATGAATGTAGCCATGTACTGACAGCACTCAACACACACACTGCCAGTGATATATCTGACACAAGACCTATGTGGTCGACAGACAAAACATAACAGGCACACCTCTGGCCATCAAGTGGATAGGCCCACAGTTGAGAGCTATGCAGACAGACTGCATTCCATGTTAAATTAGTATGTACACACAAACCCTGTAACACTGATGCTATAGAATGTATACAACAACACTACTCACACTCTGTAGTTCTGGAACCTCATACAAATATGTAGCTGACCTGAGTGTGCAAGTTCTCTTGTAAGAAGTATTGATAACTGCTGTCTGTAACACTGCTGCCCACACACAGTGCCCACCATACAGGAAAGTTAAAGGGACCAAGTCCATGATGTAGGGATTTATAGTAGTGGCTTGCCATGACAGTGGTAACTGGAAGTACTACACACCATGCTGCATGCAAGTAGCAAGTGGAGGACACTGATTGGTGCAGAGGCCATCACCTGATCATGTGCATCACCTACAAAATCCATTCTGCAATCTATTCAAAGCAGCTCAATCCATTTACTGGAGAGAGACCGAGAGAGTAAGAGAGAGAGAGAGAGAGAGAGACTGAGTGAGTGAGTGAAAGGCAAAAGAAAAAAAAAATACACAAAAAAAAAATCCATCCAGGAAACTATCCAGAAGAGACATCATTCCCACAACAGGTATGTGATGTATATTTGCATGTAACTGACTGTAGTACTTGGTCCATAATAATGGGATAGATGATGTGGAATGATTTATATGTGCCATCAGGTGTTGTTGTTGTAATGATGTTCAGCTGAACAACTGCTAAAGACAATAGAGTCTGTCCATGTGGGTAGTGGGCCATACCCGTCAACTGTGCAGAGCAGCACTGACTGATAAGATGTAAGCCATCACAGTGTGTGTTGTGTAATGGGAAGCATGTATATTACTGTGGCCAATAGCTGGTGGTGGGAGTAATGCCATAATGATGGACACATGGGTTCCACAGCCCACCACTTGCAGGATACTCAGGTTAACCTGTATTGTAGAATGCTGGAATGTCATAGGTGTGTAATAAGGTTACCTGCATTCTGGCCCTACATATCCCCCCTAATGTTAAGCTGTGTCCATATGTGGCACCTGTCTGTGTTGTAGCAAGGCAGAACAGTGTAACTGTGCAGGAAGGTGTTTTGAGATTGTGAACCTGATGTCTGAATGTACCCCATATATAGGTATGTATATATGTGTGTGTGTGTGTGTGTGTGTGTGTGTGTGTGTGTGTGTGTGTGTGTGTGTGTGTGTGTGTGTGTGTGTGTGTGTATAAATATATATATATATATATATATATATATATATATATATATATATATACATATATATGTATATATATATATATATATATATATATATATATATATATATATATACATGTATGTCCACAGATATACAGATACCCATATGTAGACATATATATAAACACATATATTCAACATCATATATATCTACACACACACACACACACATATATATATATATATATATATATATATATATATATGCACATGTCTACATATATACAAACACACACACACACATATATGTATGTAAATACATGTCCCCTATATTACCACCACAGTGCTGCATATGTGCGGGGGAACAGAAAACATAGCAATACACACAGATATATAAAGATGTCAGTGTGTGCAACATGGACGGGTATGTCACATGTGAATCCCTTGTTGGGACCACATTGTCTGTGAAGTAGGGAATGGGAATATGGGGAAGTATGGCAGGTATAGTTGTGGAGGTGGTCTGGGTTGGTAGATATAGAGGACAGCCTACAGGGTTGGCATGTGACACATGTGGTGGGTAAATACCCTGGATGGTGTGTGTAGTCTGCGATGTAGAAGCCCCATGGGCCCCAATATGGACACAATGGAAACAAGCCTCCCACCTACTGCTACTCACAACAGCAGTCCATGTCCTGAAGGTGCATGGCCTGGAGGCTGAGCAGGAGGAGCATGTGGACCCTGTGAATGTGTACTGGGTGCCTCAAGGTGATGTAGCACATCCCACATGTGTCTGTGCAGCCTGCTATGGAACAGACCCTGGACCTTACCTCGGGGGACAAGATCATGTCTGTGTGTGCTCCCAGGGGGGACAACATCCCCTGAGGTGGTTCTACCTGAAGGTTAGTGTTGGACCAGTACATGAGGAGGCCCCAGGGTGGGTCCCACATGTGATGTGGCCTGGTAACATGGGCAGATGTGTTTGGAGAGGTGGTTCTGCTGGCAAATATTCCCTAAACATGCTATTGTGTCACTGTTATAGAACATATGTGGGTAGTAATAGTCTACACAATCCCGGAACATGTCCAACAGCATGCATAGATATCCCCTATAACACAGAATGTCACATGTGCAGCAATCACATAGCAAGCATACCAGAGGCATAATTGGAACCATAGTGGCCCTGATTATGGCATGCAGGAGAATAGTCTGTAACAGGCCAGCAATGATAGTGTCCACACAGGGAACATGGCTACAAACACATAGCACAAAGTGTGGCACAATACATCTGTCCCACTGGTAGGTAAGCTGAAGCCATACCTACTGAGTTGTGTGTACAGTTTGTTGTCACTTATATGGTGAGGGGGTGACAGAGATGTGCATTATGAACTGTGGTAACCTTGCTGTATGAGTTTCTCAGACCTGTTTCCATCTTTATGTCTTTCAGGCAAGATGTCACATAGACAGTTCCCTGCTTACTCAGCTGCTGAGAATGAAATAGTGCTAAACTACATAATCCAGCACTACCCTGTCCTGTTTGGCCAGGCCACCCATGAGCAGCAGGAGCGGATCACCCTGTTGAATGACCTAGTCCACAGGGTCAATGATGTTGGACTGCACAACTGCAGTTATGAGCAGGTCCAGCATCATTGTTCTGACCTGCTTTACAATGCCCGTCAGCATGCTGCTGCAGTCTGGGGGGATCACCTTGCAACAGGGGGGGGCATGCCATCCATCCACCCATGACACGTGTTGAGGAGCTCCTCGCCAGCCTCATGGCATCTTCCTATCAACACAGCCAACAATTGCAGGACACCATTGTGGAGGTGGGTGCTATCTGCACACCGGCTGAGGAGCATGCAGGTAAGACCACAGGGCACATCAGTAGATCACTGTTGTGTATGCATCCACATCTGTACAGGTAGATCATGTATATCTGACATGTCATAGATATAGCTTGTTGCTGCATAGTAGTAATAAACAGATGTGCATACGTGGTAGTATTGTGGGCATGTACTGTTGATGTACGTAATGCTGCACCCACCCTGTATCAATGCCACAAGTGTGGCCATTAACTTCACATCTCTCACCCTCTTATGTAGATCCCTCCAGTATACCACCAAGGCAGCAGCCTGTAGCTGGTGAGTATGGTTTATGTTGATGGTTGCCAATACACCAGGCATGTAATGGCTATGGCATATTCCATGCAAACATCTAACACACCTACCCAAAAATGCATGTTGTACATGTGCACGTATTGCTGCTGTTAAATGGACGGCATCATAGTGCTGAACATGATAGGGTATTGGAAGGCTATGTCAGACACCTGCAAAATAACTAACATCCTGTAATTGCAGAATGTGTCCACAGGGAGTAACATAATGGTGGGACACATGGCCTATAGTAGAGACATGTGTGGAACATCACCCATATACAGTGCAACAACAGTGTATATACCAGTAGTACAATGGCAACTGTTACAGAGTTACACTATTGCATAACGTATTACTGTGGTCCACATTATCAGCTGGGACTAGGCTGTAACATGTGGTGTTCAGTGTATGGGACACTGCAAACTAACACACATGTGTAGGCTGTACTTGTCAAGCATGTGCAAAAAGGCTGAAGGTGGGGAGGGGATGTCAGCCTGACACACCAGTGCACTGCAGCAGGGATCATAAGGATGCTAAGAATGGCTGTATCTGCACACAGTCAGGTTCAGGAACTGTGCAGATGTAACCCTACCCCCACAGCAATAGTGATGGCAGTGTGTGAACACCAAGGAATGTGCACAAGTAGACCTTGCAATCATGTAGATTTGGGGGGACATGTGTAGGGCAGACTGAACATACACTGGTAAATGCAGATGGCTCATGCTAATATACCCCTGCCAGGAGTAGTGACTGCTGTAATACACATAACAATAGGTGCAACAAACCATCATGATAAGAGTGTGCACACATATGCACACACGGAGTGTATGCATCGCAGTCAGCATCTGCACACCTAACATATTCCATAGACACTGCATGTGAATGTACAGAAAATATGTCACATATTGGGCTCATGTACTGTTAATATATGTAGTGATGTGGTCCCATGGCAGATCAAGGAAGGGTGCGTCATATCAGTAAGGGTGTGTACACTCCCCATAGTCATGGTATGCTCTGATGTTTGTCAGTGTAATAGTATTGGACTGGTCAAACATGGCCCGCTGATGTTGAGATCTGTAAACCAGCCATCAGGCATTCACAAATGACATCTGTCCACATATCATCCCAGGTATGTGTTGCTGAAAAACATAGGGGCTGTGAGCATTAGAGATGACATAACTGATGCAGTACTACACATTCAGCAATGGGTTGTACACCTGTGAGGTTTGGTGCACAGTACATGGCAGGATACAGAACAGGTGCACAGTAATACTGTGTACATGGGTGCAGTGGTATCCAGTGGAAGGGGCATCACCTACTAACACAGCACATGCATCACACACATGTATACTGTTGCTAGCATGGACTGACTATAGCTGCACTGCATGCTGTTGTGTACCATATGTTATGCATGTTGACAGATGGGTAATAGGAGGACTGTGTGTACTATCATTGTGCAACCTCACCTGTGTGTGTGTGTGTGTGTGTGTGTGTGTGTGTGTGTGTGTGTGTGTGTGTGTGTGTGTGTGTGTGTGTGTGTGTGTGTGTGTGTTGGTGGGTAGTTATTTTGTCTGTCGGGTCACTCTGGTGACATGGAGGGAGATTGATGTCTGTAGGATGTGTGTGTGCATGTGTGTGTGTTTGTGTGGGTGTCCATCTATGCACATGTGTGATTGTGGGATTGTTCATACAGCAGTGCTTCCCTTTGGGATCGTGCAGTACATGGACATGGACTGACACATGAGACACCAGGAATACTTGTCTGATATGTAATCACAGGACAGCTGATAGTATAATAAGGTCTGTAGCATGGAACATGCATTGGGAGGGAAGGTAGACACCAGATATACCCTTAATATCACATTCAGCAGAGAGGTAACTGACAACCCACATATGCAGCACTACAGATGCATTGGGGAATTACTAGACAACACCAGGGAGTGTATCCATATATTACAGTTGTCACATGATAGGTTGATTGAGCAGCATATCTGGCAAGTACTGAGCAATACTTACACATGACACTCCAGTGCATGATATTATGGAGTGAACATAGTAGCCCCTCACATATAGGGGCCATGCTCATGATGTCCAGACATACACAGGGTGAACAATGAATGGCAGCAGTGAGGCCATGCAAAACCACTCCACTCAGGTCAGGGAGGTAATAGAGTAACAGGTCTTGTGTTGTGATCACTTGTCTAGGCATTTAGAGGAATGCTACATTAATGAGTGGTAATAATGAGTGTATGTTACCAAGTGTGATGCAGGATGGAGAACGCATGGGAATAAACGTGGGACTGTCTGTAAAGTCACAGACAGGTAAGTATTAAGGTGGTGTGTGTGTGTGTGTGTGTGTGTGTGTGTGTGTGTGTGTGTGTGTGTGTGTGTGTGTGTGTGTGTGTACTGTTATGCATTGCTGTACAGGTCTTAAAGTGCATTTCTTGTTTTCCCCCACAGGTGGCGAGGTGGGTCAGGGTCCCTCCTGCATGCAATCTGATGTCAGTGTCTATACAGACACCGAAGATGATGATAGTACTGTTGAGGCACAGTTGGGGTCATCAGGGGCTGAAACAGCACCATCATTTGACATCCCCCTTTTAGCCACCCCAACCCCGCACACAGTTTCAGTGCCTATACATACCCCATCACCAGTGGCCATAGTGGAGGGACAGCTGACATTTGGTGCAGTGCACAGGAGAGTGTGGTACCATGCCTACTGTGACTGGTCACAGCAGGCATAGCCGGATGTCCTGCAGGGCACCACATAGGCAGATGTCCCAGGGTGCTCGTGGTAGGGCTGCTGGTCATCATGCCCCTGGCAGGCATGCCACAACTGGTACCACCAGGCGCATGATTCAGGCTGTCATGGCAGTGCAGGCACGTATGGAACATTACACCAGACAGGGCCTGAGGCTGCAGAGGGCTGCTCTCACATCTGCAAGTGACAACTTCCATGAACTGTCTGCTGCCATCCATATTTATACCGATCGCATGGATAGACGGTCTGGTGAGATGATGGCCCCCAATGACCGTGGTTTGTCCATGCTTGAACATGTGGTGGCAGGACGTAGGCCAGCAACACCATCAGCTGGCAGTCAACATGGATGTGCTAGGACACCAAGGGGCTCCTGTAGTGGTAGTACCAGCCCCGCCACTGTGGGGGGATGCTGTCCACACCACACCACAGCAGGCCATGAGCATGTGGTCCTGGCCAGTCCCAGGAGGGACCTGGTTCCAGCGGACATCTGTCATCATCAAGGGAGAGTAGCACATCAAGACCTGTACCTGGACGTGCCCATGCAACCCCTGGCAGGCACAGTCCACATGTCCATGGCCAGAGACAGTGAATTACACACCCTGCCAGGTATGGCCTGCAGCTGTCCATAAACACCTGTGTAGGGCAGCCACATGGCAGAACTGTGTGCATGCATACCCACACACTATACGAACATACCTAGGGCAACCCCATACCTACACACACCACATCACCATGTCAAGTTCACCTCATTACACCCTTCATCCACACACATGGTGTCAAATGTATTGCCCACCCTCTGCCTCTGGCAAATCAACAACACACCCTGTGCATATGATGATACCTGTGCCACATCCCTGTCATCCATAACATCAATGCAGGGATAGGCTAATATGGTTCTGATGCACACGGTGACTGTACTACAGTGTACCAAAGTACTGCAGTGTAACATGTTGTCAGGAGTAAAGTTTAATGCATACATGTCAGGTAGTGAAGCCATCCAGCAATGATGCATTATATCTGTTAGTAGCACTAGTTAATTGTAGTCTCCATAATGTTATCCACTTGCATTGTAGGTGTACATATGTCAGCAGGAGGATGGTCTGCAATCATATTCCACAAGGGGTATGGCACTGTGGTGACACCATGGCTGTGACATATCTGGGGTACAGTTGAACACGTCACAGGTTTGTGTAACAGTTATTGCCTGTGCCACATGGACAGATGACCCTCTAGGACATGAATAATCTCCAATCTGATGTAGACCCATCCACATACATGCACACTCTTACTTGGCAACACTGGGACTAGACCCCTACCTAGGTATGTAGTGCTACTGAAGTGTGTGGCTTTCATTGCACACACAGTGTTTAGGATGAGGTGTGTTTCAGGTTACATGTTACATGCAGAACATCCCCAGACATGTACAGTATGCTAATGGGAGATGTAATGGGTGTATATGGACAATACATAGTGTGACATACCTTCATATACACATTAACAGACACATAACAGGCAGACACACATCCCAGAGACCTGGGCCTATTGCTGCTAACTAACTTGACCATGTGTCCAATGTGTTACAGGCTGGCTGCACACAGCACATGCATAACTGGGCTGGATTGTGGTATCAGTTATTTGTATGGTTGATGGTGACAGTGGTCACCATAAAGTGGTACATGGGACATATACCGGGTGTACCTTAGTGTAATGACAGTGTACACAGCACCCACATCCCCCAGTGGATGTTGAATTCCCTGAAAACCATGATGACACTGACATACCCACCATCACACATTGCCCACAACTGTGATACAACCCATTGTATATCCCAACAGTGGTACTACAGGGATATGCATCTAATGCACATGCCACAGGCATAGTAGGGTGTTGCATTCTCATGCCTCACCTATGGGCAGCAGCAAACTATCTGTACTACTGTATGGCAATGGGTATTGTAATAGGAGTATGTGGCCTCAGAATGCTGTACCCCACAGATATATGGGCATACACACATGCACACACTTGCCAGAACTCAATGGGGATCCCATGCCTATCGACCCATATGTACAACACTGTTGTGCTGGTACTGCAAGGCTCGTGTAGCTGGTAGGGAGAGGAATATAACAGGGTACATGTAATGTCCCATAGAACAGCAGCCACAGCTGACTACAGCAATGAGTGTTGCGGTGGTTGTGGGTCCTCATGGAATTCCAAAGTACAGGTGTGCTAACACACAGACACTGCTATCCTCAGTAATGCACATGTACACATGTGTCAGTACTGGGGTGCATTGCTGCAGGTGGTCCTATCTGTGTACCTAGCTATTGTCCATGGAGAGATGAGTTGTGTAGAGGATGTATGTACAGTGGTATCTTGCCATCTGCTATGTGGCAGCAGGCAATCTATCGACAGATACCACTGCAGTGAATCTATCGACAGATACCACTGCAGTGACCCTCAGGGTGAGAGTGACATGCATCAGCCAGTCCTCTGGGTTCCTCCTGCACATGGCCACTGAGGCGATCAAGTTGACATGTATGCAACATGTATTACAGCACATGGTTAGTTTCTGTGATGGAGACCTATACCCAAGCATGTTCTGTTGATTGTGGTAGTGTAGTGGAGGTACCCGTAGCATGTGGTGTGAACAGGGTGTTGTCTCCTATATGTGCCAGTTCTTACACAGCTAGGCAGATATGTCAGTGTCAAACAAGCATAGGTTGCCTGCACATATCCCAGCTAGGTACATGCCATCTCCACATCTGTACAGGGACTGACAGTCATCAGCTTGGCAAGTAGCTATATAGTAGGAAGAATGTGCTTGACAGATGTTTGACAACAATACGTATGCCATAACTACATGTTGGAAGCCCTCACTAACATGTGCTGTACAGATGGTAGTCTACAGTTACATTCTACATGAAGGATCATTATCCAGTAGGGGATATATACTGTGACACAGCTCACACACCAGGAATACAACAGGGAGACCTCAGATTCCAGCTATGCCTGCAGGTGTGCCTGCTGTCAGTACTACATTTAGCACTCTACTCTTGCCTGGGAAAGCACTGTCAACAGTAGTACCACCATGATGCACTACATGCCAGTATGGCAGCACGTACCCTGGGCTACTACCCTATATGTAACACATTCACACAGATAACAGTGCTGTACAGGCCTCATATACTTGTGTGTCCCAGACATGACACTCACACCCCTTGCTACTGTAATGACAGCACATAGGTGCATGTATTGTTCATGGCATTACATACACTTATTACAGATGTCATTACCCTGTTATGTTATCAAACTGGGTGGTGAGAACTGGTTGCCAGGGCTAAGCCATGCTTAGCAGGTATCAACATTGCTCCAATATAACAGCTAAGCTGATTTGTGCACTGGTGAGCGAAGCCTACACTGTGTAAGCGCCCATACGTTTTCCCATAGCTTAGCACTACTTAGCTTCACTCAAACCCGCGCAAACATGCTTAAAACTGCTCAAAACTGCCTTAACCACTCTGTATCTGACAACCCTTGTTCTGCCCAGCAACAAAATGAACAGCCCTTGCAGGTCTTTAACCCAGGACCCTGTACAGTAGAGTCACAACACTTAACCACTACACCATGACCACTGCGAAGACAGCTGCTGTTTTCGAAATATATCTGTCAATGCACATATTGATTAGTATTGAACAATTGCCATTACTTCCACAATTGTGTAGTATTTGTTATTAATATGACTGTTGCATCACATATGCTGTTTTATTGTAATGTACACACATATAAGATACATACGGTGAGATACATCTGGGAAGGTATACACAACTGTGATGTTTACACATGACAGAAATATGGATATATACATATACATATGTTGATATATGTCTACATGTACATACACATGTATATTCATACATATGTCTGTATACACATCTGTATAGTGCATCATATATATATAGCCATGTGTAGATCTCTTTGTGTGTGTGTGTGTGTGTGTGTGTGTGTGTGTGTGTGTGTGTGTGTGTGTGTGTGTGTGTGTATATATATATATATATATATATATATATATATATATATATATATATATATATATATAATATATATATATATATATATATATATATATATATATATATATATATATATCTATATAGAGCTATATATGTATACACATCCTATGTGTACAGATATGCCTATTTATATATGTAGATATCTATAACTATATTTGCATGCATATCTATTCTGATATACCTATTACTGTCAATATATATGTAGATATAAATAAGAATATGAATAACAACGTATACCTCAGTAAAAAAGTGCTCCCAAACTGTAGTTAAAATAAAATGTAAGCCAAACTATAAGTGAGTTGGAGAGCACAGCAGACCAATAGACCACGATTCCTTGTTAAGTAAAAAGGTTTTAATCCACAGTTCCAAAGACAAACACCATATATAAAAGTGCTGCAGCTGATGAGCGCTTTCACTCACAAAATGAGTTTCTTCAGATCAATTTGCTGCTACCCATAGTGCCCCTATAAATGCATCCATCAATAAAACAAATAAGTGGCAATTAACAGTTAAAGTTGTATATTACATATTAAAACCACTATGAATCCTAAAATAGATTACTATATAAGATATATATATTAAGAAACTTATATAGCTTATACAAAATAAATACATACTTAAAAGCATATAAAATGTTTATATAAAATATAAACAAATATATCAGTAAGCAATCAGTAAAAAAATGTGTGACTGCTGTAGAAAATGTCTGAATGTGTTGTTTAAAACTACCTATGCTTAATGTTGATGTTCCTTCTTTTCTTGAGAGCTGGTTTTATCGAGCTCTCTCATTGAGTCCAGAACCCTATCAGCCCTTAGTCTTGTTATCCATTTACTTTCCCTATCTTCCGTGTGGTTCCTAATGTCTCCACCTCTAATACAAGGCTCAATCATTTCTAGAACTCTAAAGAGGAATCTATGTGTATCACCTAATTCTACTACATGTTTAGCTAGTGCATTCATTGTATTCCCTTTCCTCATGTGGTATATGTGTTCACGTATCCTATCTTTAAGTTGTCGGTTAGTTTTACCGACATAGAACGCATTGCATACCTGGCAGACTGCCAGGTACACAATATTCATACTAGTGCATGTTGCGTCCACTTGGGTCTTAAACTGTATGTGTGAGTCAGGGTGTACAAATGTTGTAGCACTGTCAATGTATGCACATTGATTGCAACGTTGACATGCCTTAGTGTAATATGATTCAAATCCCTTCTTATTCTTCTTCGAGTAGCACAGCAACCTTTTCAAATTTAATTTATTCTTGTACAGAAACCTTGGCTCATCTCCTACCACCTGTCTGATCTCATCATCTGTACATAATATGGACCAATGCTTATTGAATATATCTTTTAGATCCCTATTGTCACTAGTATATAACATTTGTACACCCTGACTCACACATACAGTTTAAGACCCAAGTGGACGCAACATGCACTAGTATGAATATTGTGTACCTGGCAGTCTGCCAGGTATGCAATGCGTTCTATGTCGGTAAAACTAACCGACAACTTAAAGATAGGATACGTGAACACAGATACCACATGAGGAAAGGGAATACAATGAATGCACTAGCTAAACATGTAGTAGAATTAGGTGATACACATAGATTCCTCTTTAGAGTTCTAGAAATGATTGAGCCTTGTATTAGAGGTGGAGACATTAGGAACCACATGGAAGATAGGGAAAGTAAATGGATAACAAGACTAAGGGCTGATAGGGGTTCTGGACTCAATGAGAGAGCTTCGATAAAACCAGCTCTCAAGAAAAGAAGGAACATCAACATTAAGCATAGGTAGTTTTAAACAACACATTCAGACATTTTCTACAGCAGTCACACATTTTTACTGATTGCTTACTGATATATTTGTTTATATTTTATATAAACATTTTAAGTATGTATTTATTTTGTATAAGCTATATAAGTTTCTTAATATATATATCTTATATAGTAATCTATTTTAGGATTCATAGTGGTTTTAATATGTAATATACAACTTTAACTGTTAATTGCCACTTATTTGTTTTATTGATGGATGCATTTATAGGGGCACTATGGGTAGCAGCAAATTGATCTGAAGAAACTCATTTTGTGAGTGAAAGCGCTCATCAGCTGCAGCACTTTTATATATGGTGTTTGTCTTTGGAACTGTGGATTAAAACCTTTTTACTTAACAAGGAATCGTGGTCTATTGGTCTGCTGTGCTCTCCAACTCACTTATAGTTTGGCTTACATAAATAAGAATATGTTCATATGTATCTATATCTGTATATGTGCAGACATATATTGCTGTGTATATGTATATATTTGAGTGTTTATATGTATATATGTATATATATATATATATATATATATAGATATAGGTATAACTATCTATCTATCTATATATATATATATATATATATATATATATATATATAAATATATATCTATATATATATATATATATATAAATATATATATATATATATATATATATGAAAATGTACACACATACACACACACACACACACACACACACACACATATATAATATATATATATATATATATATATATATATATATATATATATATATATATATATCCATCTATGTATGTCGATATGTATATGTGTATATATCTATATAGATATATGGATAATTATATGTACATATATGTTCACCATATGTCCAGAACATGGAATGGAGTCCTACCTCAGACCCAATAGTCCCAAGGCTAACTTCGAAAGAAAAATAGCCAAGGATTCAAAGGATAACCACAAAGCCTTCTTTAGCTATGTTTAGAATCTAAGTGGCAACTCGCAGATATGCACTGAACTAGTGCAAAATAGCACAAAATATACTGAACCTACTGATATTGCCAACATCCTGGCAGATAGATTCAGTGCAAACTTCACCCCGCTCTCACTCCCAAAAGGGCCCACAACAATACCGGAAAAGTGTAGTGTCCCAAAAATCACAGACGCACAGGTGAAAACAGCCCTTTCAAAAGCCAAAAACACAGCGTCAATGGTACCAAATGGTGTCCCAGGCTGCGTCTTGCATGAACTATAGAACGAACTAACCCCCCACCTAAGCATGCTGTTCAACCTCAGCCTATCCACCAAAGAAACAGTTCAACTGTGGTTTAAATTCTGCTATTCCTTATATTCACCAATATCTTGGTAAAAACAACAAAGCTTTCAGGAATGCCCCTTCTTCAGTGTGTACTGAAGAAGGGGCATTCCCAAAAGCTTTGTTGTTTTGACTAATAAAGAGAGCGCTTTTCTATCTATTCATTTTCCTTTCAATCTCAGCCTATCCACAGGCTACATGCCCATAGAATGGCACACAACAATGGTTATTCCTATCCACAAAGGATGGGCCACAACTCACCCTGGTAACTATCGCCCCATAAGCCTGAATAGCCTGGTCTGCAAGGCTATGGAGTGCATCATCATGGAACTCATTAACAAAGACCTCCAAACACTTGACCCTACCCAGTTCGGCTTTGTTAAGGGCAGATCATGCCTACTAAACCTGGTTGACTTCTTTGAGGCAGTCACCAAGGCCATAGATGAGGGAAAGGTGGTTCACACAGCTTACCTTGACCTCCCCAAGGCTTTCGACACCATCCCTCACTCGGGTATTACAGAAAAACTCACCAGCCTGAACATAAACCCCTACGTTACGAGATGGGTTGCCAACTGGCTTGCAGACAGAACTCACACAGTAAGAATAGCGGGCTCCAGGTCCAACTCTAAACCAGTCACAAGTGGTGTCCCGCAAGGCTCGGTCCTGGGACCCCTACTGTTTGGCATATACTTCTCAGAAGTACAGGCAAACACAGGATGACTATGGCTAACCAAGTTCGCCAATGACTGCAAACTGGGAGCCATAATTGACTCTCCAGCTGACACGGACATCCTCCAAAAGAGCCTTACTGAGATGGACACCTGGTGTCAAAGTCATGGCCTCAAGCTAAATGCCAAAAAATGCATAGTCATCCCATTTGGGAAAAACAAAACACCCACGAATTACCACATAGATGGCAGCCCGCTTAATACAGAAAAGGTAGTAAAAGATCTGGGGACCCAGGTAGATAGTAATCTCTCCTTTGATAATCATATGAACATTTTTATGATATTTCCAAACAGAAAGATTCCAATGCCTTTTTTAAACACTCCCTATCATGCCCCAATCATGAATTAAGGTTTTTAGTTTTAGAACAAGTGGTGCCAGATGCCAGAGGGGGTGACTGGGAGACAGCCTTGGAATACAGAGAACTTCTCTGGCAACTAAGGCTGAGCGCCAACAGACCCCCAGGCATGAATGACAACATCAATATCATCAGCGTTCTCAAAAACAAAATGGCACGCTTGTGAGGTTTTTGGGTTTTAGACAGTGTCATTACACACTGTATATATATTTTTAACTGTTTTTTAGATATTTTTTATTATTGTAATTACCTTTTAATAACACAAGAATATATTTATATATATTTTTTAAACCATCTAACAAATTCTCTTAGTTTAACATTTTTAAACATTTTCTATGTTCTTTAATGTAATCCCATTTTTATTGTAGTGACATTCCTTTATTAACCCTGCTTTTGGTTGTGGCACTGTTTTATTCAATTCGAGTTTTTAACATACTACTTTCCAGCGATACCCTTGGCTTGGAGATGTTTTTTAATTGCATTCTCCTTTAATTGTATCATTCAGTTGTTATATTGAATTGCAAGGCTTAATTAATTAAGCAATTTAGTGATTTAGAAATAACTATTTAATGTGGCCATTTCTCATTTTTAAAATTAACTTGAGGAAGCTCAGCATTAAGCTGAGCGAAAGCGCTTGTTATATCGTTTTGTCCATTTGATGTGAATAAAGATCTTAACTTGGATTATCTTCGCTCTACTTTCATTTTTTGGCTACCAGGTCACTGCACTTGGACTAGTTGGGTTTGCCACTCTGCCTGGATTTTTGTGTATATTGCCAAAGTAGTTAGGAAATCCTTCTATGTGGCCCATCTAATTACTAAAGGGTTCACATCTAGAAATAAAGAGGTAATAGTGCTCCTCTACTCATCACAAATTAGACCCATCATAGAGTACAATGCCCCATTTGGGATGTACCTCACAAGACACTTCCAACAGCTGGAAAGACCACAAAAGTACCTCACCAAGAGGATTACTGGCCTCAAACGTATGTCCTATGCAGCCCAACTGAAAAAACTCTGGCTGTACTCAGTGGCATATTGCTTACTCAGAGGTGATCTCTGCCTGACTTACAAAGCCATGTCCAATACAAAATTGATGGACATGCTCCACCTAAAGAAATCCTAGTCACTGTGAGCCACGCGCTCTAGTGAGCTAAACCTCACCAGAGAAGTAAATATAACATGCTGGAGGGATAGATTCCTGTCACAGAGATTCCCCATGCTTTGGAACAAAATTCCAAATTACATTAGGCAGAGCCCCTCACTAACACTCTTCAAGAGAAACCTTGACGAGTGGATGGGTAACCGAAAATACACCCCTGGGATCATTTTATTGGCTCTGCTTGACAGAGGATCAGTTAATTAATCAATGGGGCAGCGAAAGCCAACACACTTTGGCTAGGCTTATAAATGCCCTCGAGCAGATAGCCTAGTACCTACCTATGAACCTATGAACCTATGAAACTCTTAGTGCAAGGGGATGTCAGGTATGTATTTCAGGTATACATGTAGACTGTTGCTACTGTAATAGGGGTTGTCTTAACAGACATGTTGTGTGTGGGAGGTCACATCTGCTTTTAACATGTGTGCCATTGGCAACTGACAGACATCCTAAAGACATCATAGTACAGTACCACTGCTAGCACAGTAATGATCCTGTGGACTACAGCAGAGATATGGCCAATAAATGCGGACAGTCTGACACACTCTGGTCAGCCCAGAGGTATACAGAGAACCCCTTAGTGCAAGACATGTGGACCAAGCCTGACAATGTGGATGTTAACAGCCATGTAGATGGGTATATCATGTAAATACTGGAATACATATGCCCGCATAGGTTATGCATTCACACACTCCTGTCGGTCCTGACACATAATAACCACCGGTGCAGAGGTCACATGGCCACATACTACCCACTAGTTAGTGACATACACCTGTACAGCATGCCACTGCTTTGTCAGATATACATGACAGTTATGGTGGCCCGGCAGTAGTACATCTGGCAAATATCTGGACATAACATCACACTGGTTAAGTACACTAAGCTGCTAGGCATGTAACAAAGCACTGTGCAAACTACAGGCAGACTGCCACACCACTGCCCTACATTTCTTATGGAGGAATACAACTGTACCTGCAAATATAGCAGGCTGTACAGGCATGTCACAGAACAGAGTAACAGACACCTGTGTGAAAGTGCATACCCACAACCAATGTGAACACAGCCACAGCCACATGTGGTAAGTTAGCTTAATATTACATTATATGGACTGTCTGATCAACACCATCCTCATATGTGCCACTCACACACTAACCCTACATATACTGGGACACTACACAGTGTGGTCCGATGCCTGTCTGTGGTATGGGACATGTGTGTGTTTGGCCCTACAAACATGTAAGCTGATAGGGTACTATACACTGGAGCAGCATGTAACATCAGATAGAACAGGACCAAGAACAATGACATCTGCCACAGTCTGTACACAGGCCAAGGTACATATTCACAATACACACACTGTCAACAATCACCATGAGTACACATACCTCATTACTGCACACACAACCACATAATGTCCAGGTTATGTCCTCAAATATAACCCGTACTATACATAACATGTGTAGCAGTCTGATATCTCACTGGCTTGTTATCAGATATGATGTCAATAAATAGTGGTGTACAGAACATATGCACCTCTTACTGCATGACATATGTACAAAGGTTGACAGAGTTGTGGCTGGAGGCACAAACACAGGGCCAATATTGACATGTTGCTGTGATAACCTCATACATTTACTGTTGTAACATGATTTGTTGTGACATATGTCCTATGAGGAATTGAAGTCAGTAACTCTTATGACTGTCACCATGCACTGACTGCAGTCCTCACATTATGCTTCTGCAGTTCTCAAATAGGTTTTCTGTGAGTAACACAAGAAACAAAAGGCACCACACACTGCCCAGTCTGCAGATGGCCCTACAGATGGGGGTTTCCTCAAAAACATAGCACTGTAATGACAGGTATTAAAACATGTAGACCAGCCATATCCACATGCACCCTGTTAAACCGACATTACTCCAAATGCAGAATAGCAAGACTTACATTCTGCAGTCATGTCAGGCACATCCCTCTCTTGTGTGTTGGCCTGTTTCCACAGTGTATGTTGTTAGAGGTAAATCCCAAATCCATCTGTGATGCTGTTTGCCAAACACCAGATCTAGGTACTGCTCACAGTGAACAAAAATGCCCAACACCAACATGATGTTCCTAGATACTGGAGTGTGCTTCCATGCAATTGGCTATGGGAATGCTACTAGAGCTGTTCCACATGCAGTCAGAGAGAGGAGGGCTGCAATTCATGCAGAGGCCATCAGCTGATCAAAAGCATCACTTACAAAACACAAGCTGTTGCCTAAGCAAAGCAGGTGGAGTTCTCCACATCCAACAGAGAGGGAGTGAGAGAGACAGACAGAGACAAAGTAAGTCAGGGATGGGGTGGGAGAGTAAAACCTAAGCATGTTTGTGTCACACACCAACCAGTACAGGGTTTCAAACCCCTGACTGATTATGTATTGCTATCAAATGTCTATGCAGTCATTGCATGCACTACATAGCTTATATGTTGAGGAGCTGTCCAAATGTATATGTGATGTTGAGTGACATCTGCAACAGTGATATGGTAGTGATACGGTAGGTGTAGTACACATGCCTGTCCACATGAAAAGGTGTCAGTGTCAATACAGCCACACCCCCCTCAGGGACTCACACACATTGACACACTTGGCAGGGTCAGGAATACATTTCCTAACTAAGTAGTTTGCCACAATACAGTAATGTGCAGGTATCACATGCACCACAGGGGATATCCGGACGTTATATGAGCAAAGGGTATGTGAAGGTATCTGTCATCAGAAAGCATGCTTTAGTATGCCAATGGGAGTTGTAGTGAGTGTGAATGTGGTTGAAAGCATCATACACCACTCACACAGACACAGGGTGCCAGTACTGACATGCATGCGTGCATTGCTTTACAGGTGTGTAGTAGTTAACTGTGCCAGAAGGCTATACAAGGCTAGGTGAAGGGTATACCTTGGTATCAGGCCACATGACAATTGTCTGCAATGTGGCTCAAGGGTGTAGTGTCTGGAGTGGCCCACACAGGTGGGTATTGTATTCACCACCCAGTCACCAGGGTAACTATTGTATGTGGCCATTGCTGTGCAATGCTTGTCATTTATGTGTTCTTTAGTCCATTACATGGACACTGTCTGGGATGTGCACACATCCCACATGCATGTACAGTGACAAGTGGAACTGTACCTTGGATGTCTGGCCCATGTTGTGTACACAGATTGTTATCATCAGATGTGCCAGTCCTGGCCTCATGTGATGGGAACTGGTAATGGACAGCAGGTTAACCCTGCACCTACATTGATAGCATGATACAAGTATTCCCTGGTGTCAGTGGCATCTGTCCATATAGGGCATGTGTTTAGGGCATGGTGTGTCCTTTGTGGGTCACATTTCATAGCACCACAGGTGTTGCACGGGTCCAGTGGGGAACATAGTGAAGGCACACTGTCTGCATGTACGTGCCTATTGTACTGATGGACAGGGTGCCATGCCCTCTGTAGTCCACTGCGATCACACCATGGTTATTATCTGTGGGCAATATGCAGGGTACTACCAACATAGCGGTTGTTGCCTAGGCAAGTGTGTTTGTGTATGATACATGGGTTGAGAGTGTTCCCTGGGTAACGCAAAGGTTGCTAACTTTGTTTGCCAGGCCTTGATGTCACATGTAGGGGTATGGATTGGCACCCCAGCCTCTTGGCTATTTCACATGTGTTATCCTTGTAAGGTGGACATTGTGACATATAATAGGGCCACCATATAAGAAATTTGCAAAACCCGCTCCACAATGAGTCCAGTTATTACACACTCATAGCCACCTCCACACAGGATATGAATGACAAACACACACACACACACACACACACACACACACACACACACACACACACACACACACACATACACGCACACACACACTTGCCATGTCTGGGATTAGAACTCCTACCTTACTAGTTTATCACACAACAGCATTACACAGTTATAGGATGCGCCACTGAAGTTGTAGTGACTGTGAATGGCCTCAAAAGCATTGCACCCTACAGAGACAAAGAAACACACACACAGACATCCACACTTGCCATGTCTGCGATTAAAACTCCTATGAAACTACTGTATCACACTACAGCATTACGCTATTATAGGACGCACCATGGTGATTACTGGGCTACTCCTTTCTCAAAGGTGTATTTTAAAGTGAATGACATCAGCAGCCTTGCCAAAGTAAGGCATTTAAATTGTAGTGAGTGTGACTAGCCTAAAAAGCATTGCTCCCTACACAGATAGAGACACACAAACACAGTTGCCACGTCCAGGATTAGAACTCCTACCTAACTAGTTTATCACACTACAGGATTATGCAGTTATAGGATGTGCCACAGAGATTACTGGGCTACTTCTTTCCCAAAGGTGTATTTCAAAGTGAATGAAATCAGCAGCCTTGCCAAAGTAGGGCATTTGAATTGTAGGGAGTGTGACTAGCCTAAAAAGCATAGCTCTCTACATAGGCAGAGGCACACACAGTTACCATGTCTGGGAATAGAACTCCTACCCATCTAGTTTATCACACTACAGCATTACACAGTTATAGGACACGCCACAGTGATTATTGGGCTACTCTTTTCCCAAAGCTGTATTTCAAAGTGAATGATATCAGCAGGCTTATCATAGTAGGGCTATGGGGAGGTCAGTGTGTATGCATGGGCCATAACCCATTCATCTAGAGGTAGAAACACCACACTCAGGCACATGCAGGTTTATATTCTGCAGGTATGTGTATACAACTGCTAGATGACTACTGACGTGTACAGACATGCTGCACAGCTAGCACTTGCACCACAGAGTCTGTAATGCTGAGGGATATCAGTGGCTACTTTCTACAGTGAGTGACATTTACACATCATGTGGTCATAGCCATTTGGCTGTGTGCTGAGTGAGACAGGCATCTCGATGGAAGGATCTTTGTCACTGTCACTCTCTTCCACACATCTATGCATGTGTACATTTGGCATATTATAGTGTGTTGTCCTTGGATATATGTGTGTATTCCTATCCAATTTGTGTGCAAAGCATGACTGGTGCATACTGAGAAGTGTATGCACTAACATCTGCAACTGTCAGATATGTATGATCCACTGTTGTTGGCAGACATGGGCTTCATTTGTTTAAGTGTGTGAGCATGCCCATTATGCCCTTCTGTATTGAATGTGTGGATCTATTCCAGGTAGTTTGTACTCCAGTGCAGACCTTTGTGTTCTACACCTACAGGTAGCAAACTGTTTCTGCAGGATATCTGTAGATCAGTTGGCAATATGGGGTCACACTGTACAAGGGATAGTGTGTACTGTAGGTGATTGTGTCTGTGCTGCTTCTACTACATGGTACTGGTGTTAGCAGAGATATTCATACATGTGTACTGTTATACACTGTGATGTTTTATGTCCTTGAGTACTGTCAGGTGGACATTTCTGCTCACAGTGATGTCCTAGGGAACACGGGGTGAGTGCAGTTGTGTCCATTATTGTGGTCAAACGCCTACATATTCATGGAAAGTTATGCCATTCTAGAGGGGGAGCTGCAGACACTTGCTGCTGGGTCTGTGTATCCAGTTCAGCACCTTGATTCAGTGCTGGCAGAGGATCCCATACTTGTACATCCATCGACATGACAGTATGGCCTTATCTTGCTGTGGCAATACCTCATATCTGTACAGATTCACACAGGTTACCCGGAGGCAGGGGTCATAAGTCAGGACATTACCCTTATTGTGGTGTATGGACAGGTTTGTAGCTACCCATTTTTGTGTTTGCAGCCAGGGATAGTATGTGCACATGGCTGTGTGTCAGACCTTGCACATTCCATGCTGCCCATGCTCCCATCCCCCCTCTATTATTCTTCTTCCATACCAGAAAGGCTCATCCAGACTCTGCTACACTTTGCTGTGAAGGAAAGGTTAGTTTGCTGTTATTTTTTGTATTTCTGTATTGCCTTTCTATATTTTGAATACTGTAGTTTGTTTTCTTTACCTTGTGTTTTGCTTGCATTCTGTTTAACAGCATATTAAAACTTCTCAGGCAGAAATAAGAACTGATTAATTAAGGACTCATTCATAAGACAGAAAAGGTCACTTAAGGTTAATCACTTGTTAACAGAAAAATTTCTATTTAAGGAGTAAACTAAAAATTTCAGAGCTTTACCAGAAAGGCTCATCCAGACTCTGCTACACTTTGCTGTGAAGGAAAGGTTAGTTTGCTGTTATTTTTTGTATTTCTGTATTGCCTTTCTATATTTTGAATACTGTAGTTTGTTTTCTTTACCTTGTGTTTTGCTTGCATTCTGTTTAACAGCATATTAAAACTTCAAAAGAGACCACAGCTCTCTGTTCTGAGTCAGGCAGAAATAAGAACTGATTAATTAAGGACTCATTCATAAGACAGAAAAGGTCACTTAAGGTTAATCACTTGTTAACAGAGGGGTGGAGCTAGGAACTAAAATTTCTATTTAAGGAGTAAACTAAAACATTTCAGAGCTTTACCAGAAAGGCTCATCCAGACTCTGCTACACTTTGCTGTGAAGGAAAGGTTAGTTTGCTGTTATTTTTGTATTTCTGTATTGCCTTTCTATATTTTGAATACTGTAGTTTGTTTTCTTTACCTTGTGTTTTGCTTGCATTCTGTTTAACAGCATATTAAAACTTCAAAAGAGACCACAGCTCTCTGTTCTGAGTCAGGCAGAAATAAGAACTGATTAATTAAGGACTCATTCATAAGACAGAAAAAGGTCACTTAAGGTTAATCACTTGTTAACAGAGGGGGTGGAGCTAGGAACTAAAATTTCTATTTAAGGAGTAAACTAAAACATTTCAGAGCTTTACCAGAAAGGCTCATCCAGACTCTGCTACACTTTGCTGTAAAGGAAAGGTTAGTTTGCTGTTATTTTTTGTATTTCTGTATTGCCTTTCTATATTTTGAATACTGTAGTTTGTTTTCTTTACCTTGTGTTTTGCTTGCATTCTGTTTAACAGCATATTAAAACTTCAAAAGAGACCACAGCTGTCTCTGTTCTGAGTCAGGCAGAAATAAGAACTGATTAATTAAGGACTCATTCATAAGACAGAAAAGGTCACTTAAGGTTAATCACTTGTTAACAGAGGGGGTGGAGCTAGGAACTAAAATTTCTATTTAAGGAGTAAACTAAAACATTTCAGAGCTTTACCAGAAAGGCTCATCCAGACTCTGCTACACTTTGCTGTGAAGGAAAGGTTAGTTTTCTGTTATTTTTTGTATTTCTGTATTGCCTTTTTATATTTTGAATACTGTAGTTTGTTTTCTTTACCTAGTGTTTTGCTTGCATTCTGTTTAACAGCATATTAAAACTTCAAAAGAGACCACAGCTCTCTCTGTTCTGAGTCAGGCAGAAATAAGAACTGATTAATTAAGGACTCATTCATAAGACAGAAAAGGTCACTTAAGGTTAATCACTTGTTAACAGAGGGGGTGGAGCTAGAAACTAAAATTTCTATTTAAGGAGTAAACTAAAACATTTCAGAGCTTTACCAGAAAGGCTCATCCAGACTCTGCTACACTTTGCTGTGAAGGAAAGGTTAGTTTGCTGTTATTTTTGTATTTCTGTATTGCCTTTCTATATTTTGAATACTGTAGTTTGTTTTCTTTACCTTGTGTTTTGCTTGCATTCTGTTTAACAGCATATTAAAACTTCAAAAGAGACCACAGCTCTCTCTGTTCTGAGTCAGGCAGAATTTTTCCCTCCCTCCCACCCATTTAAGTTGTCTTGTTAAATACCACTGTCTTTCTAGTTGCCCGCCTCTTATGTTAATCTGACCATATATCTCATTTCTCTCTACTTTCACTGGCTTATGTGAGTAATCACAAAACCATCACTTTTGAAATCCCACCCCTTCAATTATTTAAATTTATTGGCCATCCTACAGTATTTCATAGTACCAAAATACAAAAGTAACCACCCCTTTCAGTCCATCTTGCTGTTTTAAAAATAGTAACTCTCCACTAAACCTTAACTTTTTAAACAGGAAAAACTCAAGTTACCTACTTTCATATCTAACTTCTCTAGTGCACACTGCAGAGTGCATTCTTTTCAATCTTACCTTTAAGCATCCCTGTTACTAGCACTTTCTGTAATACCTAAAAAGATCATCTCTACTTGACTCCAAGTAGACTTTTCTCTATCTGTTAAACCTAGCACTTGCTCCTACAGTACTTATTACCTTGATGCACTCTTATAGATAGCACCCCAAAAGGCAAACCCCATTTCTCGTCACCCGCCCCCGAATCTCTTTTAAAGTTTTTGTCTAGTCCTTCTAGCATGTCAAGGGATCAGTTGCTAGTGTCCTCTCCTGCTCAGCTGGTGAACCTGGGAATATTGAGGCAATGTTACAATTGCCTCATGTACACAGACAACCCTCTCCTCCTCCCACAAAACACAAATACATGAGAGATGCAACTATACGGCCAAACTGGAGGCTGAGCTCTCTCAACATAGGACTGGCAAGACCAGTCAGGAGGAGAAGGTTACCACACACACTATAGACCCAGTCTCACATAGTACCATCACAACCTCAAATCATACACATAAACACACAAAGACATACGCTCTGATCAAAAATCTACCAAAACAGCAGAGGCCACCAAAGCAGACACCCAAACAACCACCACCTCAGAACACAACACCTGCAACACATAGACCTCACAGTCAGAGTGTCAAACAGTCACAGCCCTTAAGGCCAAACACAATGCCAGACACACTAGTCATTGGTGACTCCATAGTCAGACACACTGCACCAGACTGAGTAAGGAGAAGGTCACAGTAAGCTGCCTGTCGGGCGCTAGAATCCACCACATAAGCACTCAGGTCTCTCAACAGCAGGTACAAATATGACTCAGTCATTGTCCACGCTGGTGTAAACGACCTGAGACATACCTCCTTGGACTACATGAAAAGAGACATTGAGGAGCTCTCTGATTATGTAGCCCAGGCAGGTATGACCCTGACCTTGAGCAGTATCCTACCTTCACCAAGAATGATGCCACAATACAGAGATAAGATGATCAGCTTTAACAATTGGCTTAAACTCTGGTGTCATTCAAAGGGGATCCAATGTCTGTCTGCCTGGGATGACATGCTGGACAAGCCACGCTGTTCCGCTAAGGGGCTTGCACCTGTCACCCTGGGATTCCGGATATTGGCAAAGGCTCTTGCCACCCCATAGTGCCTTTTTAGGCAAGGCTCAAATTCTAAACCTACCACCCTAGAACACAAAAAGGAAAAAACTAAGGGTAATGCTGCTCAATGCCAGAAGTCTAAATCTCAAAATGCTCTCAGTATGGCGAACATCGATGTCTGTGCAGTGACAGCAACCTGGTTCAAGGCTCCTGAGAGCACCCCAGCACTATCAGGTTTTACCTCTTATCATGCGTTCCGCCCCAAAATCCGGACAATACCAAGAAAGGAGGGTATCCATATTCATCAAAGACACCCACACCTCAAGACTGGTGGCTGCATCGGAGACCATCCAGGTGCAATTAACCATAGGCAAGACTGCTCTGCAAATTGTAGCATGTTACAGGCCACCCTCACAAACTCAGGAACCTCACATGGCCTTCCTGAAAACACTAGAGGGATAAATGTATCACCAAACACCATCATACTAGGTGACTTCAATTACCCTAATATAGACTGGGAACACTACTCAAGCCCAAACACCCTAGCCCAAAAGTTCCTGGAATTCATAAACTCAAATGCCATGGAACAACTAGTCACCATCCCCACAAGAGGAGAAAACATACTTGATCTCATCATCACGAACATGGGAGCACAATGTTCAACACCGGAAGTATACCCTCACTGGTGAGATCAGATCACAAACTAATCTCGCTGGAGGTCCTCATCCCACCCCCACCTGAAATAAAAAGACCACAGTAAAGAACTACTTCACACTTCTAAAGACTAGTGTGGTCTCCTTTAAGGCCCCCGAGCTGACGGAAAACAGTACTCAAGCCGCTGAATCACTTACAAATGCCTTCTACCAGCACCTGCAGGACTGCATGGATAAGGCAATCCCAAGCAAAACAAAGACTCCTCTGGTGGACCCCAGCCATAAACAAACTCTACAACAAAAGGAGGAAGCTACTCCAAGATAGAGCAAAATCCTTAAAAGGTAAGACACCCTTGATCACTATAAGTAAAACTAAGAGCTCTCATAAAATCATCCAAAGCAAATTTTGAGAGAAAAATAGCTAAAGACTCAAAAGACAATCATAAGGCCTTCTTTAGCTATGTTAGAAACCTGGGAGGAAACTCCCAGATATGCTCAGAACTAGTTCAAAATGATGTGAAGATTACTGATCCTACAGACATTGCCAACATACTGGCTGACAGGTTCAGTGCAAACTTCTCCCCCCCCAAAAGGAGAGATATCTATACCAAGTGATTGCAGCCCCCAAACATCTCAGTGAGAACTGCTCTCTCCAAAGCAAAACACAGCATCCATGGGACCTGATGGTGTCCCCGGCTGTGTGCTCCACGAACTCAACGAGGAATTAAACCCACAGCTAGGACAGCTGTTTAATCATAGTCTTACCTCTGGATGTGGTGCACTGCAACTGTGGTCCCACTTCACAAAGCGGTGCCTCCACCGACCCTGGAAATTACCGCCCATTAGCTTGACAAGCCTTATCTGCAAAGCCATGGAGAGGATCATAATGGACCTCATAAATAAAGACATAGGAATTTGCAGACTTTGGATCCATCCCAGTTTGGCTTTGTCAAAGGCAGATCATGCCTTCTAAACTTGGTTGACTTTTTCAAACAGTCACCAAAGCCATTGATGAGGAAAGGCAGTCCATACAGCCTACCTCGATCTGGCGAGGCCTTTGATACAATACCCCACTCGGGTATCATTGAAAAACTCATCAGCTTAAATGTTAACCCATACATCACAAGATGGGTTGCAAACTGGCTGAGTGACAGAACCCACAGGGTCAGAGTTGCTGGCGCCATGTCAGACTCAAAGCCTGTCACAAGTGGTGTACCACAGGGCTCAGTCCTGGGCCCACTCTTGTTTGGCATCTACTTTTCGTACAAGCAAACACAGGAGGGTTATGGCTGACAAAGTTTGCAGATGACTGCAAACCATAGTAGAAAACACATCTGACACAGATATCCTTCAGAAGGGTCTCACAGAAACGGATAACTGGTGCCAGAGCCATGGCCTAAAGTTAAATGCCAAAATGCATAGTCATAAAACAAGGTTACCCCTAGCTACCAAATAGGTGGCAATCCACTGAGTACAGAAGAAGTTATCAGGGACCTGGGGACCCAGGTTGATAGTAGTCTGTCATTCGACACCCATGTAGCTAAAGTAGTTAGGAAGACCTTCTACATTGCCAACCTTATCATGAAGGGATTCTCATCTAGATCAAGGAGGTCATAGTCTCCCTATACTCATCACTCATCAGACCAATGATTGAGTACAATGCCCCATTCAGAATGTATCTGACCCGACACTTGCAGCAGCTGGAGAGGCCAGAAAAGTTCCTCACCAAAAGGATAAAGGGTCTCAAACATCTGTCCTATGCTGCCCGACTGAAAGAACTCCAGCTTTATTCAGTCACTTACGCTTGCTCAGAGGTGACCTTTGCCTAACATACACCGCCATCTCAAACCCAGATTTGATGAATATGCTTCTCCTCAAAAATCTAGATCCGTCAGAGCCACAAGGGCGGAGACTTAAACCGGAGGGATAGATTCATCACCCAAAGACTCCTATGCTGTGGAATAAAATTATGTGAGGCAGAGCAGGCCTTGTTCAAGAGAAATCTTGACCAATGGATGGGAGATCGCAGATATACCCCAGGGATTACCTCAGTGTCACTGCTCAACAGAGGCACAGCAAAATAATGGGTATAGTTCCCCATACTAAAGCTAGGCTTGTAAATGCCCTCGGGCAGATAGCCTAGTATGAACCTATGAACCTATGAACCTATACATTATGCATATATTTTCTGAAACTTTCCCTATACTTATCACCTCATCACAGCTGTGTTTTGGTGTTGGTCCACAGTTCATGCAGTGGGACATGGTGGACATGTTACTGTGGTCTGTCCACGGGGCCTTGCATATGGCTTATGTGGAGTGTGTTATGTTGTTATTTGGGTGTCCATGACATAACATACATTGGCAGTACGGTTAAGACAAGGGCCTTTCACAGAGGCCTGTAGGCCATTTGGTGGTGATGCACACCAGCTGTAGCAGGGTGTTGCATTCTGTCAGTCCTACAGTCCCAGACTTCCATACAGTATACTCCCCTGGGGTGACAGGGTAGGTGTGCTAGGTATTCATGCCAATAGTTTCTATCAGTATTGATCAGGTGGTGTGGATGCTAGCAGGGTGCTACTTACAGCTAGGGACACACCTGCATGGGACACCTGCACTGCATGCGGCATTCTTTCACTATTGCCATATACAGGTGGGGGTCATATTGTACCCATTCCCAACAGCAGGGATACGACCAGAGAGGTACCTGTGGCTGGTATTTGTGTGAGCTGGGTGCATGTGTGCTATGGACACTACTTGCATCTGACTCAACAGATATGCATGGGGCATTCCAGATATGCTGGCTTGTGCAGGGGCATCAGCCATTTCCCAATACATCAGTCCTATCACCTTTGTGATCTCCAAGTGTTCGGCCAGACGACATCAGTATTTCCTACTACAAGCCCAGATAATGTGATGCATACCTGTATGTACAATTCCAAGGGTGTGTCCATTTCATGGTTACACATTAGATACTATATGTCTGAGGTACTTTTCCCTGTGTACTTCTTGTATATCTAACTCAACAATAATGCCATGTCCATCATTCTAATGGTGACACATATTGCCACCATACATTTACAATGGCTTACTGCTAGCATGTGTTATACTGGGGGGAACTGATTTTGGCACTGCAGTTGTGAAGACTTGGTCCTGTCATCAGCAATAGCCACCAGGTCGAACCTCAACATGCATATATACTGACCACTCTCACACAATATGAAATACACACCAACCTAACACACATACCTGCATATTGTACAAATGCTACAATCTATCCTGCTACCTTGGCCAACTCAGGTCATCTGTGCTCCACTGGTATTATACCTACACATACATGTTACTACATGTCTACATCAGATAGGAGGGGGGGGCACACCTGACTGTTACTACATTTCTACATAGGATTTGAGGGGGGGCACATCAGACTGTTACTACATGTCTAAATAGGAATGGGGGCACACCTGACTGTTACTACATTTCTACACAGGATTGGGGGGGCACACCTGACTGTTTCTACATTTCTACATTGGATGGGGGGGGCACACCTGACACTTGTACACATTTGCTATGACTGTACTGGTATGTCAGGTACTTCATTACATCCTGTATTCTAACCTATTATGCTGACTGGAGGCATATCAGTGCACTAAAGCTTTTAGGTTTGATTGACCTACATATCAGTTTCTGACTTCCTACCCTTCATAACTGACATACCACTGCCTGTCCTGCTGTAGTCTTTCTGTGTAGGCCTAGGGGGAGGTTACCCATAGCCATCATTCAGAGGCCTTAGCACAGCCTTTGTTTGTATTTTTCTACACCTGTCCTGCTGGCTGAGACTGTTGTTGGGTATGTGAACCTCCCTGACTGGCATGTGTGATATGGAAACACATGTGGCCCAGCACATTTCCTGCAGTGGGTTTTGTCACCATGTGTAGTACTGGCTACTATGGTGACACCACTATTTGTTACAGATCTCATGGTGTCACTATAGGTGTCTACTATCTTCTGGCTTCCAATTCAGCCACCCAATTCCCTTGCATGCTCACATCCATGCCATAGATACAAGTAACAACACTTACTATTCCATTCGGCAATTGGTAAGGAGAGTGACTTACCTTGTGGGTGTGTCAGTATTTAGGATTGTGCTGGAAGGCTTCCTATGTTGCATGCACATAGTACACTATCTATACATGGTTGAGTACAGCTAGTGTCATGTTTGGCATCCCGTTTACTGTATGTGCGAGGCAGAGAGTGGTGTCATTCCCTGGGTCCATCCTGTGTCAGTGTATGTGCTATGCATTGTTTCTTTGCCAAGGCCAGGGCATACAGGGTATGCCTCCTTCTGCCAACTGGGGCAGGCTCAGGTTGTTCCTCCTCCGAGTCACTCTGTGCCTGTGCAGGCCTTGGCAATGGTGGGGGGCTGTGTGACCCTGCCCCATGCTGTCCCTGCTGCAGCTGTTTTCACAGGACCATATTGTGTAGCATGGTACACACAGTGACAATTTGAGTACATGTAGCTGCGGAGTACTGCAAGGCTCCACTGGATGTGTTCAGGCACTGGAACCATGACTTGACCATCCCAAACACACACTCTATTACAACTCTGGTCTGTGCGTGTGCCTCATTATGGAGTTATTGTTCATGTGTGTGCATTTCTGATGGGTGTCATCAGCCACGGTTCCAGTGCATATCCAGCATCCCCCACTAGGTGACCATAAGGGATGTCCCCACTGGCAAATCTCGGGTACAGCTGAGTCAGATGCCAGATTTGGGAATTATGATAGCTTCCAGGGCAATCAGCGCATACATTCATTATAATGCCCTGGGCATCACACACAACCTGACAGTTGATTGAGGTGAAGCCCTTGCGGTTGATGTATACCCTACCCTTATCACCAGATGGTGCTTTGATGCATATGTGCATGCAGTCTATAGCACCCACTATCTCAGGGTATTTTGTTATTTGGTGGAAGAGATGCATATTGCTGGCCAATGCCTCACAGGTGTTGGGGAAATATAGGTGCTCACCGGCATGTGCTGACATGGCATCCAGGAACTGGTGGAGTACCCTGGATGCTGATACCTGTAAGATCCCCATTATATCTCCAGTTGGCCTTTGGAAGGTACCTATAGCTAGTATTCTTAGGCCTACACATACCTTGGTATCCACTGGGATGGGTTCCCCTCTGATAGTTCTGTGTGTGAGGCGTGGCTGGCACAGCTTAACAATTTGCTGTAGGAGGTCCCTGTCCAACCTATAGCACTCCACTATCTCCAGCTCATGTAGCCCCTGGTAGGTTACCATGGGTCTGTACACTCTTCTCTGTCTCCTCACTGTGGGTTGGTCAACAGCATTCTCATACTCACCACCCTCAGCCTCTTCAACATGTTGATGCATGACAGCTATTGCAGCCCCTATCATTTTGTTGTTTTTGTTTGTTAAAATTTGCCAACTTGTATGCACTGGTGGTATAGAGTGTGTGGAAAAAAACAGAGCGAAAGGTTTTTGCATAGTTTATAGTAGTGTTTTAGGCTGGGCTGGTCTGCTGCCTGTGTAATTGGCTGATTCTGATACATTTCACCTGCCAGCTATGCTAGTTCTCCTAGATTACCTTCCTACTGCTGTTCTCCTTTCCCATCGCCTTCCTGTTTAAGCCCGGGGGTGCGGCACACAACCAAAGTGTTCAAATGTGCACAGAGCTGCCATTTCCATTTTTTTCCTTTAAAACCCGGTGCGAGGCACGCACACCCGCTTAGGCAATTTAAAGACTGCCAGGCAGCCTCAGACACACCCCCTTGCTTAGCTCTGCTAAGCTAAGTGCAAACCCAAGCCACAGGGCTCCAATCTGCTTGCAGTATGCCTGACACACACCCCATGATGTCAGCTAACTTGTAGGCTTTCACCAAGCTATTCCTGCCCTTACACTGTTGGGTGCTGACTAGCATGCAGGGGAAATCTGGTTATTCAGTATCATTCCCCACATCACAATTATACTCAATGACAGGCAGAAGACAACATGGCCAGTGAATAGTGGTTGCTAAGGGGGAAGGCTCAGTGTGGAGCTTGTAACTGGGCATTAGCAGGCAATCCTATGCAAATGAGGGGAATGATACTGAAACCTAGATCCCTTCTCATGGCTAGCCTGCAATCAACCATGTCGGTGCAGAAAGACCATGGTGCAAGCCTAAGAGCTAGCTGACATCATAGAGGGGTGTGTCAGGCATACTGTAACTTATTGGAGCCCTGTGGCTTGGGTTTGTCCTTAGCTTAGCTGAGATATGCAAGGGTGTGTGTCTGAGGCTGCGTAGCACTCTGTACATTGCCTAAGTGGGTGTGCGTGCTACACACCATGTTTTAAAGGAAAAAAAAGTAAGCCAGGAAATGGCAGCTCTGTGCACATCTGAGCACAGTGTTTGCACGGCGCACCTTGGGGCTTAAACAGGAAGGCAAAGGGAAGGGAAAACAGGAGTAGGAAGGTAATCAAGGAGAACTAGCATAGCTGGCAGGTGAAATGTATCAGGAAACAGCTAATTACACAGGCAGCAGCCCAGCCCAGCACACCAGAATAAACTATGCAAACACCTTTCTCTCTGTTTTTTCACACAAACTCTACACCACCGCTGTACACAAGCGGGGGAATTTTACCAAACAAAAGCAACAAAATGATAGGAGCTGCAGCAGCTATCATAAATCAACATGTAGAAGTGGCTGAGGGTGGTGAGGTTGAGAATGCTGATGACCAACCCACAGTGAGGAGACAGAGAAGAGTGTAGAGACCCAGGGTATCTTACCAGGGGCTACATGAGCTGGAGATAGTAGAGCGCTATAGTGTGGACAGGGACCTCCTACAGCAAACTGTTGAGCTGTGCCGGCCACATCTCACACACATAACCAACAGAGGGTAACCCATCCCAGTGGATATCAAGGTATGTGTAGGCCTGAGAATACTAGCCACAGGTCCCTTCCAAAGGCCAACTGGGGATATCATGGGGATCTGACAGACATCAGCATCCAGGGTACTCCTCCAGTTCCTGGATGCCATGTCAGTGCATGCTGGTGAGCACGTACATTTCCACAACAGCCATGAGGCATTGTCCAGCAATATGCGTCTCTTCCACCAAATAGCAGAATACCCTGAGGTAGTGGGTGCTATAGACTGCACATATATATGCATCAAAGCACCACTCGGTGAGCAGGGTAGGGTCTACATCAACCACAAGGGCTTCCCCTCTATCAACTGCCAGATAGTGTGCGATGACCAGGGCATTATAAAGAATGTGTGTGCTGGCTGCCCTGGAAGCTATCACAACTCCCACATCTGACACAGCTGTACCAGACATTTGCCAGTGGGGACATCCCTTACAGTCACCTAGTAGGGGATGCAGGTTATGCACTGAAGCCGTGGCTGATAACTCCCATCAGAAATGCACACACACCCGAACCAGAACTCCATAATGAGGCACACGCACAGACCAGAATCATAACAGAGCATGTGCTTGGGATGCTCAAGTCATGGTTCCGGTGCCTGGACATATCCGGTGGAGCCTTGCAGTACTCACCAGCTACATGTATGTAAATTGTCATCATATGTGCCATACTACACAATATGAATTTGCGGAAATAGCTGCAGCAGGAACAGCACGGGGCATGGCCACACAACCCCCGACCATTGCCAAGGCCTGCACAGGCACAGAGTGACAAAGAGGAGGAACAACCTGAGCCTGCCCCAGTAGGTAGAAGGAGGCATGCCCAGTATGCCCAGGCTGTGGCAAAGAGGCAACACATAGCACATACACTGACATGGTAGGAACCCACGGAATGACCTCTCTCTGGCTCGCACATACAGTAAAAGGCATGTCAGACATGACACTAACTGTGCTTAACCATGTATAGGGAGTGTACTTTGTGCATCCAACATAGCCAGCCCTCCAGCACCATCCTCAATACTGGCACAGACATAAGGTAAGTCACTCTTCCTATCATTTGTCGAATGGAGTAGTATGTGTTGTTACTTGTATCTATGGCTTGGATGTGAGCATGCAAGGGAATCGGGTGGGTGAATGGGATGCCAACAGATAGTAGATACCTATAGTGGCAGCATGAGATCTGTAACAAATACTGGTGTCACCATAGTAGCCAGTACTAGACAAGGTGACAAAACTCACTGCAGGAAATGTGCTGGGCCACATGTGTGTCCATAGGACACACACATGAAAGTCAGGGAGGCTCACATACCCAACAGCAGTCTCAGCCAGAAGGACAGGTGTAGACAAAAACAAGCAAAGGCTGTGCTAAGGCCACTGTTTGATGGCTATGGAGAATATCCCCCCCAGACCTACACAGACAGACTACAACAGGTCAGGCAGTGGGATGTTAGTTCAGATGGGTAAGAAGTCAGAAACTGGAATGTAGGTCAATCAAACCTAAGACCAGTGGCGGCTGGTGACTTTAAATTAAAGGAGGGGCTGCAGGAGACAGCTGAATGGGTGGGGCCAATGGATGGGGTGTGGCCAACTAGAAAGGGGTGGAGCTATGCTCAAAAACACAACTAGAGCTTTAATTAAATACACTGCCCTGGGTGCCAAACTGTCATTAGGAGAGTCCAATCAAGGCAAAATGAATTGTAGAAAAAAATATTTCAATGCATTGGCTACATGACAGCTTACTTAATATCTAGATGGAAACAAAAAGGGTGTGAGACATGAAAAAATAAATTACTTTTTAAATACATTACTGGAATACTAGTCAAAATCAAGTATATAAAACAAGCTTCTCTTTGCACCGCAGTTCATATTATAACTTATATTCAGCTTTATAAAAGTACCAAGTAACATGCTGAAAGTAGAAATCTCTGTGATACCCCCACTTGTGAAAATGTTTCTTATCCAAAAAAAAGACTTGCTGCCTGACAACAACTATCTACTTGTTTCATGGGGAAAACATGATCAAAGTAAAAAATGAACAGCAAACAAGAAACAAGCTCAAGATAAATTGCTTAAAGGATTACTGCACAGGTTATGGACCACACACAATAGATTGGCATATTGTTTAGTTTACGGGTAAAGCCTGCAAAGATGACTGCAAATCTTCAATAAATGTAATGAGCTTCTGAAAATACTGTAATCTTGTCTTTTATTACAAATATTGGCATATGCATGTCAATACCTAAGGCTTGTACATTATCTAGTTATGTAAATATTATCTGCATGGCAACAACAAAAAGGCTTTCAGTGTTGGTAATTATTTAACAGTATGCTTATTAAAGGTTACTTGCATCTTATAATCTCAGACAAGCTTACCCGATGGTCATTAATGCATTGCTACTTAAACACAAAGCAACAGGGCACTGCGACAGCATGCATTTTCTGAATAATAAGAAGCATAAATTAACATTATAAAAATATGACAGAAAACCAGAGCATTCTGCAAAATCAAGGGCAGATGAAAAGCTACTGTTGTACTTGTGTCTACCTTGGATGGGGGAATACTCTGCACACTTACACTGCATAACTGCTCCTTGCCTTGCTTGGACACATCCCGAGTGCAACAAGTATGTCACAATTTGAAATGTCTCTGGCTGATTGTGATGGCTCTGACATTCATACCTCTCAACCTCAGACCAAGAAATCTGGACAAACCCATACATAGAAGTGGGACACAGGACCAAAAATAAAGACAATTTTTAAATATTGCTCTTATAAACTTAGAAATATAATAGAATAGTAGTAGGTCTTGCATTAGTATGAATTTTCTAAAGGGTATGAAATCTGAAACTCAAATGTCTGCCATTATTTTCTAACTTCAATCTTTAATGATGTGCCACTAATTTGGCAGAAAACCACAATTTTATGAAAAACAGACCAAAAATGTGATGCAAAAATATAAAATTGCCACACAATACAGCTGAGAACCTGTCAAAGAAGGGACACCTTTTAATATTAGCACTATTAACCTCAGCAGCTGACAAAATAAGAGCATCTACATGCATTTGTGAAATAAAAGTAATCTATAACTCTGATCATTACATTTATTTATAATTGTAAACTCTCCACGTTTTCTTCCAAAATTGCCATTTTGTGGAGGTGTTATTAGGGGGAAAGCAACATTTTGAGCCAAAATTGTGGACATTTGAGAGATTTGGATATTTCTAATTTTATAAAGCGATTTATTTGCACATACCTCTCAACCTCTTAATGCAGGAAATCTGGACAAGGCCAAATAAATATACTGGGGGAACATGCAAACAGTACTAAAAATTGCTCTTGCATAAACTTAAGACAGTTGATAGAATAACAGGTCTTGCTTTAGCATGCATTTTTCTGAAGGTTATAACGTCTGAAACTCAATGTCTATCCTTATTTAGTGACTTCATTCCTAAATGATTTGCCAGAAAACCACAACTTTTATGAGGAACAAACCAAAAATAAGAACCAAAAATCTATTCATTCTGCAAAAATCTGGACAGTCGAGAGGTATAGTCCAGCCGGGGTTGTCTGAGTTTGCTGCCCTTCCCCCCTCACAAAATCATGGTCGAATGGAGCCTCCCCCCTGCAGCCATTCCAATGTCCCATTCCTTTGTTATTTCGCCCCATTTACCATAAACACTGTAATGTGCATACTGCTTTACTTCTGCAATGATTTGGATTTCATTTGAAAGTTTTGTTTTGCATTTTACAGCACAAACTCTAATAGATATCTGCTAAACAAAGCAATGCAGTCTCACAATGTAAATAGACTTAGCATTAAATATTCTCTGCCCTTGATACTCACAGTCAAAGAAAATACATTTTGCCAGTGGCAGATAAAGATCAACTTTGGACTGTTTTCAAATCATAGGCCCCTTGAACATGAAACATATACATGCTCTTTGATACACCTTCCTGATTGTATTAAATTATATACCTTGTACAATACAGTAAAGTTGTAAGAGGGCATTTTAAATTTATTGTTTTGAACTTTTTCCAGTAAACAATGAAAAAAAATGCATGCACCAATAATGACAAAACTGCCCAATTCAGAACATTTCCATCATAAAAGTCTACTCAAACTTCTATAGTCCACCCGTAAATATGCACAATCTCCGAAGAAGTAAAAGTCATCTAAATAATTCCACATTAAAGAAATCTGTAACTAATGAAGAGGTTGCTGCTAGCAAACAACTTTATATGTCATTGTTTCATCTACAAATAAAGTGCTTGTTGCCCTTGAGGAATAAATTGCCCATGTTGCATTAAAAAATGATAAGCTAGTAATATTGCAGTAGGGAATGGATGGCAAACTGAAAACAGGTTCATAGTTACTAGGTATCTTCACCAAAAATGACTGTAACATCCACCCCATTTACAACACAGTACAGTATCAGCAATGCATCTACCTACTGTGAGAGTTGAACCCACAGCCTTTTGCATCAAAAGCAAGTACACTACCTGTTGTGCTATTAACAATGCAAGTAGACTCACCATAAGCAGTACTAAACTTTTGTTCCCCTGCAGCTCTCAGCTCCTTGCAAAATCTACTCAACACTCCACTGTATCTCTGAACTTTGCAGCACAAGAAATCTGGAAAAAGCCAAAATTTGTTGGGGGGGGGGGCAAAAGCCCAAAAACCAGGGACACATTTTAAACATTGCTTGCATAATGTTGGAAAGTTGCTACAATAAAATGCTGTGTTACCACCATACATTATACTGCCAAGTCTTGAACCCAGGGAAACCCTGTGCAAAACAGTCAGAGAAATATACTACTATGCCAAATCAGCTGTTTGAAAGAGAAGAAGACTGAAACTTAAATGAGTAACATTTAGTGAATTCAGTTCTCACCATAGCTGTCAACATCTTAGCACAAAACACCTGAACAAAGCCAATAACGGGGGAATACAGCCCCCAAACATATTCATTGAATTCAGTTCTCACCATACCTCTCAACCTCTTAGCAAAAAACACATGGACAAAGCCAGTAATGGGGGAATACAGCCCCCAAACATATTCAGTGAATTCAGTTCTCACCGTAGCTCTCAGCCTTAGCACAAATGACCTAGGCAAAGCCAATAATGGGGGAATACAGTCCCAAAAACTAAGGACAACTTTCAAATATCCATGTTGTAAACTTAGAAAATTGCTAGAATAAAAGGTCATGCATTTTCTGAAGAATATGAAATCTGAAATTCAAATGCTTGTTATTTTTATTTAACATTTGTTAACCAGGAAAGTCTGACTTGGAACAAAAGCCAATTTTCAGCAGAGCAGGGAGAAACACTCCAGACACATGTCTTTGCAAGATGGGAAGACATGCAGACTCCACATAAAAAGCACCCCAGCCAAGAATCAAACCAGAGAACCTATAGCTGTCAGGCAACAATGCTACCAGTGCACCACTGCACTACTGACTTTGCCAGGAAAAACAAACATACAGAAACCATAGATTTTATGAAGAACAGAACAAATATGATGTAAACATCTGCAAATTTTTTACAAATGGTGGTGGGTAGGGAATTCAGGCCCTTACTACCTGCACCCAAGGTACACATTTCAAGCCTGAGTATTCTCTACCCACCACCATATGTTCTCTCTAGCCACCAGTATGCAGCAACTGGGGCATTTCACACACACACATACACTGTTTGTCCTCTGTAGCAGCCAGATCAGTCCTGAATCCATCCTCTGCAGCAGCCCAGTCTATACAGATTAACTGTCCATCCTCTACTGGTTTCCCTGTGAGTAGGCTGGAGCCTCCAGCCTGTGGGCGATACAGTCTGGTGTTCTTCCGGTCTGTGTCGTCATCACTGCACAGACTTCTGGGCTGGCAGGGTGAAAATCTCTTTCTTCCCTATCCATACTGCCTAAAACAGCAGTCTGGAGTTCTGTGAGTACCAGGAACTCCAAACACGCATGTGTGGAGTTCCCGGACTTGCACTTTTTTTTTATTATTTTCTTTTTTCTTTCTACAGGTGGGGTGGCTGCAGTCCTGAAGTCCTATAGCATGAGCTACCCCTGCCTAAGACCTGTAGTTCACTGATATGCCTACAGTCAGCATGATAGGTCAGAATACAGAATGAAATGGAGTACCTGAAATACCAGTACAGTCATAGCAAATGTGTACAAATGTCAGGTGTGCCCCCCCCAATCCTATGTAGAAATGTAGTAACAGTCAGGGGTGCCCCCCCAATCCTATGTCGAAATGTAGTAACAGCCAGGCATGCCCCCTAATCCTATGTAGAAATGTAGTAACAGCCAGGTGTGCCCCCAGTCCTATGTAGAAATGTAGTAACAGTCAGGTGTGCCCCCCAGTCCTATGTAGAAATGTAGTAACAGCCAGGCGTGCCCCCCGATCCTATGTAGAAATGTAGTAACAGTCAGGTGTGCACCCCAATCCTATGTAGAAATGTAGTAATAATCAGGTGTGTCTCCCCAATCCTATGTAGAAATGTAGTAACAGTCAGGTGTGCCCCTCACCCCATTCCTATGTAGAAATGTAGTAACAGTCAGGTGTGCCTCCCAATCCTATGTAGAAATGTAGTAACAGTCAGGTGTGCCTGCCCAATCCTATGTAGAAATGTAGTAAAATATATGTGTAAGTATAATAACTGTGGAGCACAGATTACCTGAGCTGGCCAAGGTAGCAGGATAGATTGTAGCATGTGTACAATATGCAGGGCTGTGTGTGTTAGGTTGGTGTGTGTCGTATATTGTGTGAAAGTGGTTAATATGTATGCATGGTGAGGTTTGTCCTGGTGGCCATTGCCCAGTACTGCCGATGACAGGGCCAATTTCTCACAACTGCATTGCCAAAAATAATGCTTCCCAGCAAAACACATTCTAGCAGTAAGCCATAGTAAATGTTTGGAAGTAATATGTGAGACCATCTGAAATATTGACATTGGATGAATGTGGGCCCAGACATACAAGCAGTACACAGGGGGGAATTACCTGAGACAGACAGTGTATAATATGCAACTGTCAAATGGACACACCCTTGGAATTGTACATACAGGTTAGCAGCACATTATTTGGACTTGTAGTAGGCAATACCAATGTCATCTGGCCAAATGCTGGCAGACCACAAAGGTCATAGGTATGAAGTATTGAGAAACAGTTGATGCCCCTACACAAGCCAGCATAAGTGGAATGCCCATGCATATCTGTGAGTCAGATGCAAGTAGTGTCCATAGCACAGATGCACCCAGCTCACCCCACCACCACCCACAAGTACCCTATCCCTGCTGTTGGGAATGAGTACAATATAACCCCCACCTCTGTATGGCAATAGCTAATGAATGCAGCATGCATAACAGGTGTCCCATGCAGGTGTGTCCTTAGCTGTAAGCAGCACCCTGCCAGCATCCACACCACTGGATCAATAATGACAGAAAGTATTGTCATGAACACCTTGCACATCTACCCTGTCACCCAAGGTGAATATAGTGTATTGCTGTCTGGGACTGTAAGAGTGACAGAATGCAACGGCCTGCTACAACTGGCCTGCATCACTACCAAATGGCCTACATTCCTCTCCCAATGGCCTGTGTCTCACCCATACTGGTAATGTATGTTTTGTCATGGTCTCCCAAATAACAACATAACAGTCCACAGAACCCAAATGCAAGGCCATGTGGACAAATCTCAGTAATATGTCCACCATGTCCTACTGCACGAACTGTGGACCAACACAAAATTACTACTGGGATGAGGTGATAAATACAGGGAACATATCAGAAAAATAATGTATGGAAGAGGATAGAATAATAGAGGGGAGGTAGGAGCTTGGGTGGCATGGAATGTGTGAAGTCTGAAATTCGGTTGTGTGCACATACTATCCCTGGCTGCAAACACAAGAATGGGTGGATACAAACCTGCTCGTAAACACAATGTGAAAGGGTAATGTCCAGAATTATGACTCCTGCCTCTGGGTAACCTGTGTGAATCTGTACAGCTGTAAGGTATGGCCACAGTAGGATATGGCCATACTGTCACATCGATGGATGTACAAGCATGGGATCCTCAGCCAAAACTGTACCAAGGTGCTGAACCATTTCCACAGACTTATCAGCAAGTGTCTGCAGCTTCCCCTCCAGAATGACATGATTGTGCAAGAATATATAGGCTGCTGACCACAATACTTGACACAGCTGCATTCAACCTGTTTTCCCCAGGACATCACTGCAAGCAAATATGTATACCTGACATCACAGTGTAAAACTGTACATATGTCTTAATATCTCTGCTAACACCAGGACCATGTAGCAGAAGCAGCAGAGACACAATTACCTAAAGTAACCCACTATCCTTTGCCCATTTTGACCACATATTGTCAAACAATCTACAGATATCCCACAGAAACAGGTTGCTAGCTATAGGTCTAGAACACAAAAGTCTGCACTGGAGTACCCTCTACCTGGAATGGATTCCCACATTCAGTACAGAATGTCATACTGGGCATGATCATACACTTAGAGAAATGAAGGCCATGTCAGACAACAAAATACTGAAAGGTCATACTGGGCATGCTTACACACTTACAGAAATGAAGCCCATGTCTGGCAACAACAGTGAACCATACATATCTGACAGTCGCAGATGTTAGTGCATACACTCCTCAGTACACACCTGTAATGCTTTGCACACACATTGGATAGGAATACACACATAAATCCAAGGACAAAACACTAAAATAGGCCAGAAATGCACATACAGATGTGTGGAAGAGAATGACAGTGACAAAGAGCCTCCCATCATGTGGCCTGTCACACCCAGTACACATCCAATTGGCTAAAACCACATGATGTGCAAATGTCAATCACTGTAGACATTTGCCTCTGGTATCCCTCAGAACTATGGTGTTTGTGGTGCTTATGTTAACTGTGTAACATGACTGTACAAGTCAGTAGTCATCTAGCAGTTGTATACATGTACCTGTGAAATATAAACCTGTGTGTGCCTGAGTGTTGTTTGTCTGCCTCTAGATGAATGGGTTATGGCCCATGCACACACTCTGCACTCCCCATTGCCCTACTATGGCAAGCCTGCTGATGTTTTCACCTTGAAATACACCTTTGCAGAAGTAGTAGCCCAGTAATCTCTGTGTCGTGTCCTATAACTACATAGTACTGTAGTGTGATGTACTAGTTAGGTAGGAGTTCTAATCCCAGAAGTGGCAACTGTGTGTGTGTGTGTGTGTGTGTGTGTGTGTGTGTGTGTGTGTGTGTGTGTGTGTGTGTGTGTGTGTGTGTGTGTGTGTAGGGATCAATGCTTTTTAGGCCAGTCACACAAACTACAATTTCAAATCCCCTACTTTGGCAGGGCTGCTGATGTCATCCACATTGAAATATACCTTTGGGGAAGAAGTAGCTCAGTAATCTCCATGGCGCATCCTATAACTGCATAATGCTGTAGTGTGATGTACTATTTATTTATTTATTTATTTTACATTTGTTAATTGGGGGTGTCTGACTGAGCCGAAAAGGCCCTTTTTCAGCAGAGGCCCGGGGAGAAAAGCTCCACAAAGAAAAATTACAGATGCATTTAGTTATTTAGACATGATCAGTATGCACACAAATAACAGGAGACATGTTTTTACAGTGGTATGCGGCACATAAACAGTTACAGTGGAGAGAACAAAAAAAAATTAATTTTAAAAATAAAGGTAATTAATAGATTTGTGGTGTACAGCTGAAATTTGGAACATAGGTAGAATACATACATAGTACACAGGTACAGTACATACATTGTAGGTAGGAGTTCTATTTACAGACATGGCAAGTGTAAAAGATTGTGTGTTTGCCTGTGTAGGGAGCAATGCTTTTGAGGCCATTCACAGTCACTGCAAACTCCATTGCCCTACTTTGGCAAGCCAGCTGATGTCATTCACTTTGAAATACACCTTTGGGGAAGGAGTAGCTGAGTAATCTCCGTGGCGCGTCCTACAACTGCATAATGCTGTAGTGTGGTATACTAGTTAGGTAGGAGTTCTATTTCCAGACATGGCAAGTATAGACATTTGTGTGTGTGTTTGTTTGTCTGTGTAGGGAGCAATGCTTTTGAGGCCATTCACAGTCACTACAACCTCCATTGCCCTTTTTTGACAAGCCTGCTGATGTCATTCACTTTGAAATACACCTTTGGGGAAGGACTAGTCCAGTAATCTCTGTGGCGTGTGCTATAAGTGCATAACGCTGTAGTGTGATGTACTAGTTAGGTAGGAGTTCTAATCCTAGACATGGCAACTGTGAGACTTGGTGTGTGTGCGTGTGTGTGTGTGTGTGTTTTTGTTATTCATATCCTGTGTGAAGGTGATGGTGAGTGTGTAACAACTGTACTCATTGTGGAGTAGGTTTTGCAAATTTCTTATATGGTGGGCCTATTATATATCACAATGTCCACCTTACAAGAATAACAGATGTCAAACAGCTGAGAGGCTGTGGTAGACAATCTATACCCCTACATGTGACATGAGGCCTGGCAAACAATATAGGCAACCCTTGCATTACCCAGAGAACACTCCCAACCTGTGTCTCATACACAAACACACTCAGCTAGGCAACAACCACTATGTTGGTAGTTCCCTGCATATTGCCCACAGATAGTAACCATGGTGTGATTGCAGTGGACTACATAGGGCATGGCACCCTGTCCCATCCCTATAATAGGCATATAATTGCATAAAGTGCTCCTTCACTATGTTCCCCTATGGACACCTACAACAACTGTAGAGCCAACAAATGTAACCCACAAAGGACATACCATGCCTTATACACATGCCCTGTATGGACACATGCCACTGACACCAGGGAATACCTGTATCATGTTGTCAGTGTAGGTGCAGGGTCACCCTGGTGTCCATTGCCAGTTCTCACCACATGAGGCCAGGAATGTCACATCTGATGATAACAATCTGTGTACACAACATGCCCCGGACACTCCAGGTACACTTCTACATGTCACAGAACATGCATGTGGGATGTGCGAACATCCCAGACAACATCCAGTTCATGACCTACAGAACACACTCATGGCAAGAATTGCACAGCACTGGCTACCCACAATAGTAACCCAGATGACTGGATGGGGAATACAATACCCACCTGTGTGGGCCAATCCAGACACTACAACCCTGAGCCACACAGCAGACCATTGTCATGTGGCCTGATGCCAAGGTATACCTTTTACCTAGCCTTATACAGTCTTCTGGCACAGTCAACCACTACACACATGTGAAGCAATGCACCCATGCATGTCAGTACTGGCAACCTATGTCTGTGTGTGTGTGTGTGTGTGTGTGTGTGTGTGTGTGTGTGTGTGTGTGTGTGTGTGTGTGTGTGTGGAGTATAATGATTTGAACACCATTCACACTCACTACACCTCCCATTGGCTTACTGAAACATGCATTCTGATGTCAGACATCCTGGCTACCCTTTACCCATATATCAATCTGATAACCCCTGTGGTGCATGTGATACCTGCGTTTTACTGTATTGTGGAAAACTAGCTAGTTAGGAAGTCTAAGCCTGACCCACCCAACTGTGATAATGTGTGTGAGTCCCTGAGAGAGTGTGACTGTGGTAACCTTGACACCTGTTCATGTGAACAGACACATGTCCTACACCTACCTTATCCCTCCTTTATCACTGTTGCAGATGTCACTCACCATCGTATATTCCTTTGGACAGCTCCCCAACATATAAGCTCTGTGGCGCATGCAATACCTGCATAGACATGTGATAGCAATACATAGTCAGGCAGGGGATTGAAACCTTGTACTGGTAAGTGTGTGACACAAACTTGCTTAGTTTTTACTCTCCCACCCCCTCCCTGACTTACTTTGCCTCTGTCTAGCTCTCTCACTCCCTCTCTGGTGGATGTGGAGAAGCGCACCTGCTTTGCTTAAGCAGCAGCTTGTGTTTTGTAAGGGATGCTCATGACCAGCTGATAGCCTATACATGAATTTCAGTCCCCAGTAGCTAATTGCATGTGGGACAGCTGTAGTAACATTCCTATAGCCAATTGCATGGTAACACACTCCTATAACTAGGAACATCATGTGGGTGTTGGCCCTTTTCATTCACTGAGAGCAGGACTTCATGTCGGTGGTTGGCAAACAGCATCACAGATGGTACTGGGATATACCTCTAACAGCATACACTGTGGAGACAGGCCAACAAACAGGAAGGGGATGTTCCAGACATGACTACAGAATGTAAGTGTTGCTCTTCTGCCTTTGGAGTAATGTTGGTTTAACAGGGTTTGTGTGGATATGGCTGGTCTACATGACTTAATACATGTCATGACAGTATTATGTGTTTGAGGAAACACCCACCTGTAGGGTTATCTGCAGACTGGCCAGTGTTTGGAGTCTTATGTGTCTTGTGTTACTCGCAGTTACCTATCTTAGAACTGCAGAAGCATAGTCTGAGGATTGCAGATAGTACATGGTGACAGCCATTAGAGTTACTGACTTCATATCCCTCATAAGAATTAAGTCACAACAAACCCTGTTACAACAGTAAATGTATGAGGGTATCACAGCAACATGCCAATATTGGCCCAGTGTTTGTGGCTCCAGCCACAAGTCTGTCAACCTTTGTACATATGTCATGCAGTAAGAGGTGCATATGTTCTGTACACCATTATGTATTGACATCATACCTGATAACAAGCCAGTCAGATATCAGATTGCTAGACATGTTATGTATAGTAGGGGTTATTTCTGAGGACATAACATGGGCATTCTGTGGTTGTGTGTACAGTAGTGGGGGTCTGTGCACGTATGGCGATTGTCAACAGTATGTGTATTGCGAATACATAACTTGGTCAGTGTACAGACTGTGGTAGATGTCATTGTTCTTGGTCTTGTTCTATCTGATGTTAATGCTGCTCCAGTGTATGGTACCCTATTGGCTCACATTTTGTAGGGCCAAACACACGTGTCCCATACCAGAGACAGGCATTGGACCACATTGTGTCGTGAGCCAGTATATGTAGGGTTAGTGTGTGAGTGACACATATGAGGATGGTGTTGATCAGATAGTCCATATAGTGTAATATTAAGCTTGCATACCATATGTGGCTGTGGCTGTGTATTATTCATGTGTGGGTATGCACTTTCACACAGGTGTCTGTGTGTGTGTCTGTGTGATGCCATGCCTGCCCTAGCTATTTATATTTGCATGCATTCCCCATATCCCCCACCATGAAGGTGTGGCAGTTGTTGCAGTCTGCCTGTAGTTTGCACAGTGCTGTAACACATGCTAAGTATATGTACCTAGTGTGATGTTATGTCCAGATATTTGCAAGATGTACTGCTGCCGGGCCACCATAACTGTTGTGTATTTCTAAGAAAGCTCTGGGATGCTGTACAGATGTATGTCACTAACTACTAGGTAGTATGTGGCCATGTGACCTCTGCACCACCAGTTATTTTGTGTCAGGAGAGACAGGATTGTGGGCATATGTAGTCCAGTATTTACGTGATATACCCATGTACATGGCTGTTAACATCCACATTGTCAGGCTTGGTCCACATGTGTCGCACTAAGGGGATCTGTGTATACATCTGGACTGACCAGAGTGTGCCAAACTGTCCACATATATTGGTCATATCACTGCTGTAGTCCACAGGATCATTACTGTTCTAGCAGTGGTACTGTACTATGATGTCCTTAGGATGTCTGTCAGTAACTGATGGCATACATGTCAGTAGCAGATGTGACCTCCCACATACAACATGTCTGTTAAGACAACCCCTTTTACAGTAGCAGCAGTCTACATATATACCTGCTATACATACATGACATCCCCAAGTAAAATGAAAAAGTAGAATGAAAAAGTAGAATCCGGTCTGGCAGCAAAAGAAAACCTTTTAATTAAAATAATCCAAAGTACAATAAGCAAAAAGCAATAATCCAGGTAAGCGCTTTCGTCTGTCACACTGACAAACTTCTTCTGATAATAAGAAACATCACTTCCTTCTGTTAAAACTATTTGAAATTCCCTCCTTTCAATGCTATTGGTCCATTTCACAAAAAATATGATGTCAGCAAAATGACAGCAAATTCACCCCCCCACCTTAGACACACAAGACTGAAGCATATCAAAAAAGTATAGTCATGTAAATAAGCTGAAAATACCTCAAATAATTGCATTATAAAACCATTGTAAAACCTTAAAAATATAAATATAATAAACAACCCAAATGCTGAGAGTTTGTGTAATACCTATGTAAATAGTTATAAATGTAAAATAAACCTGAAATAATGAAAAATTATGATGATCACAATATGCTGAACACACACATAGTTTGGCAGTGTATAAATGTATATGTTTACTAATAATAATAAAATATAATAGTAAATAAATAAATAAATATAATAAGGTATAATAACCATTATGAATATTCATGATGGAAAAATAAATAATAGAATAAATTATCTCTCCAGAGATTTTAATTTTAATATGCTGTTAAGGGAAAGAGACTCATTCAGGCCTGGCCAAAAATGTGCGCACAGGCGAATTTGCCACCCCAATTCCATTTTTTCTAAACATACTATACATGACTATACATGACATCCCCTTGCACTAAGAGGTTGGCACTATTGTTGCTGAGGTATGACTCCACTCCATATTCTGGACATAATGTAAACATATATATATATATATATATATATATATATATAAATACATATATATATATATATATATATATATATGCATATTTATATATAGACATATACATATCTACATACATATATAGGATCAAGGGCTGTTTATTTTGTTAATGGGCAGAACAAGGGCTATTGGATACAGAGTGGTTAAGTCAGCTTTGAGAAGCTTTAAGCATGTTTGCGAGAAGGTAAGCACTGCTAACGTCTGGTTACAGTTTCTTATACTGATTTAGTTTCTCAATTGCTTAACCTGTGTAGGCATTGCTTACCTCTGGGCAAATAAGCTTAAACCCACTTACTGCTGCTTAAAAGTAGTTACTTCTGCTTACCCCCATGCTAATTGCTTTAAAAGAAATGAAAAAGGGTTGATAGGAATGTGACGAAAAAAGGGCACAAAGAGGGAAAGACAGTAGGGAAAATAGCTAGGGATGTGCTGGATGGGTGTAGGGAAGGTCCATAGCTGCCCATTTCTTCTACAGCAACAGCTGTGCATATACACTGATTTGAAGGTAGATTTGGACAGTCATACCCCTGAGAGAGGGGTAAGGACAACAATAATATGTTGCGAAGCCAATTAGACCAGATTACATGTGTCCAGTGGACACGTGCAAAATGGACAGCTATGTATGGGGCGAGATTTTTTTGGGGGAACAGATTGCCCTTTTTTTAAGGTGAGACTGGGATGTTGGGGATGGATAGTAGGTACATTTGGGAAGAAAGATTGGGTAGGGTAACAGGCAAGACAGCATACAGGGGCGGTATATGACACATGTTGGGAGTAAACACCTTGGATGGGGAGGGATGTTTGGAAGTCGGAAGCCCATGAGCCCCATAGTAAAAACAGTGGGACTGAGGTCCCCACCCATGGGCAATTACCACTGCACCTTCATGGTGCCAATAGTGGCTGTGCTGGAGGCTGAGTAGGAGGGCCAGGCCAACCCTCTAGTTGTGCCACGCAGCTCTCAAGCTGGCGTAGCAGATCTCCAAACTCCCTGTGGAACTTGCTACGCAGCATGCCCCGGACTTGGTGAAGGGTGACAGTGTCCTGCCCGTGCCCACTCCAAGGGGGGGTGAGCCCCATCCCCTGAGGTGGTTCCACCCGAAGGTGGTGCAGGACCAGCAGACGAGGAGGTCCTGGGGTGGACCCCAGATGTGCTGGTGCCCGGTGCCACAGCCAGATGAGGTGGGAGAGGTGGGTCCACTGGGACTGGCCTTCACAAACGTGCTATAGTGTTTCAATTTTACAACATATGTGGGTTAGTAATAGTCAGCACATTCCAGGATTAGGTATAACAGCATGCATAGTTATTCCCATTAATCCAAAACACCAGATATGGAACAGTTGCATAGCAAACAGAACACATGCATATATGGAACCACAGTGGCCATTACAACAGCATGCAGGTAATTTGATAGCAGCATGCCACCGATGTGGGAGTATTTCAACATGGCACATACATAGAAACAAATTTAAATATTTATCAAACAATAGGACATATGTTCCAACAGTAGATTTAATGGAGCACATACCGATTGAGTTGTGTATTTAGTTTATTGTTGCAGATATGGTGGGGGGAGAGAAATATGTCAATTAACAAATTAACAGCTTATATATCCCTGTAGTTCTTATTACTTTCCTAGTCAGTGCTGTGATCTGTACCTTACAGGTATTATTACACTACCCTATGGCCTTAGTTTGCACAGTGGTATGGATGTAGACAGCTATATACATGAACTGAGTTTTACCTGCAGTAGATACCTCTTACCTGGTATACCTGTGGAAGTATTGTTTGTTAACACTACCTGACTGTTTCTACACATATTCCTAGATTCCAGGTTGATGTTATACACATACCTGTCCATCTCTTATTGCACACACTCTGGGCATGTCTTGACAATATACAGGTGAAACCGGGACATATTTTGACTATTGCACTCATAAACCTTTGGTGAGTTGTACTATGACAGGTTTGGTTTCATTAACATTTTCCAAATATGTATAGACCTGGCAGTCCGTTATGTGACATTAAATGCTGCCTACATGTCAGAGATTAGCACGCTGATATGCCAGGTGGAAAGGGTAACAGCCAGCACATATGGATCAATTAAATGGACATTCTGGACAATTCTATACACATGTGGGGTATGATTCTTCACACAGGTTATTACCACTCCCAGGATTTGAACCATGGCTTTGTCTGCTAAAAATAAAACAGTGTCCATCACAGTTGAGTGTGTTATATAGATATTGCTGTGTAGATCTTCTCTGATTTCTGTCTATAAGTCTCCCATGGTTTTACAATCTGACCTTGTAATTACAACACTCTTATACAGGATTTCCTAGACAGTATTATTATGTATTACAGTGTGGATGACAGTAATGAGTAATACCTTATTATTCAGAGCAGCTGCAAGACTAACAATGCCATACAATACCAGAGTAAACAATACCAGTCCAGGATTTCAATCTTTTATTTCTAGGCACAGTTTTCATATCTGACAGACCTGTGGGGGGAATGTTTGTTAGTACTACCTGAATGTTGCCACACATATTACCAGATTCCACATTAGTATTATGCACATACGTCTCACTATGTTACTGCACATACTCTAGTCACAGCTTCACAACATGGGGGTGGAGAAGGGAAATACTTTGCTTATTACTCTCATAACATTTTGGGGAGTTGCTAGAGTGGCAGGTCTGTTCTTATAGATGTCTGACAATCAGTTGTATGTCATTATTTCCTGCCTAAATGTCTGGGATCACCCCACTGATTTGCCAGGGGAACAGGCAGCAGATATGGGCCATTTAACTGGACATTCTGAACATATCTGTACAGTTGTGGTGTATGATTCTGCATATAGCTTACTACCACTCCCAGGATTCAAACCATGGCTGTGTGTGCTAAAAGTGCAACAGTTCACGTCTCAGTTATGTGTGCTATTTGGATTTTATTGTCTATATTTTCACTGTTTTTTGTCTAAATCTCTCTCAGTTGTACAATATGACCTCTTGTGATTGCAACAGTCATATACAAACATTCCTACACATTTTATTTATGTAGCACAGTGTGGGTAACAGTGTTTAATACAACAGTACTATTAAGAGATTGCAACTCTACATTACCATATGATACCACAGTAAACACATGCAGTCCAGCAGTTAGACCTTTATAGACCTTTATTGTCAGGCTGTTAACCTTTTATTTACATACAACCTATATGAGACTCTTCCTGCCATATTCTCTGGTGTATTCAGTACATGCCTTAAACAATATAGGTTTTATACTAGCAATTAACTTTCTACTACTTTTAGATTTATTTCTTATGACAGTACATGCAAGAGTATTAGTAACCTTCCTCGCGACACAACCTTTGCAATCTACAGGCATGGGCTTCCCAGTTCACAGCCTGCTCATCTGCCACTGTCAAAGAAATAAGAGGAATATTTATCCATACCTATCCATAATATACATGAGCTGGCAATTATTAAACAAGTAGTGGGCTGATACTTACACACGGCTGGGACATCCCCCATCCTCATTGCCTCTTGCATCCACTGATCCAAGAGCTCCCTCTTTCTCCACATCAGGTTGGCATAGTGATGCCTGACCTGCTCACCAGTTTGAGGTATGCCAGTGGCACTGGTGAGGTCACAGGTGAGATGGTCCCAGGCTTCTGCTTTATATTGGGAACCCTGGTACTGTTCCTGCAGCAGTCTTTGGTCATGGTCTTTAATAAGGAGTCCTGCCATTACTTTGGACTCCTGGATGCCCCAGCACTGCACCTGAAAGTGCACTCCCTCTCCCACAACAGTCATAGCGCCTACAGGAGGAAGCTGCAACCAGTTATAAGATGTATTCCCATCTGTTGGGTTTAAATAGGGCTGATTTCCCGCACTTTGCCATGATTGGACGGTTTTGAAAATGTTAAGCTATGGGCAAATCTGCTTAACTAAGGTTGGCATTGCTTAAAGGGGTATACCAATGGGCAAACTGATTTAGCTGGCCTACACATTGCTTACACCTTGAAATTGATGGTGTACTGTTGAATGTTGTTAGTGCATATGCTCCACAAGTTGGGTGTGCAATGGATGAGAAAGAAAAATTTTGGAATGAGTTGGATGAAGTGGTGGTGAGTGTACCCAAGGGTGAGAGACTAGTGATTGGAGTGGACCTCAATGGGCATGTTGGTGAAGTGAACAGAGGGGATGAGGAAGTGATGGGTAGGTATGGTGTTAAGGAGAGGAATGCAGAAGGTCAGATGATTGTGGATTTTGCAAAAAGAATGGACATGGCTGCGGTGAATACATATTTTAAGAAGAGGAGGAGCATAGGATGACGTACAAGAGTGGAGGAAGATGCACACAGGTGGATTATATCCTATGTAGGAGGGCCAGTCTGAAGGAGATTGGAGACTGCAAAGTGGTGACAGGGGAAAGTGTAGTTAAGCAGCATAGAATGGTGGTCTGTAGGATGACATTGGTGATCAAGAAGAGGAGGAGGAGTGTGAAAGCAGTGCCATGGATTAATTGGTGGAAGTTAAAAAAGGGTGATTTTAAGGTGGAGTTCAGGGAAGAGTTAAGACAGGCACTGGGAGGCAGTGATGAGTTTCCAAATATCTGGGTAACTACAGCAGAGCTAGTAAGGGAGACTGCTAGAAAGGTGTTTGGTGTGACATCTGGACAGAGGAAGGAGGACAAGGAGACCTGGTGGTGGAATGAGGAAGTACAGGAGAGTGTACAGAGGAAGAGGCTGGCGAAGAAGAAGTGGGATTATCAAAGAAATGAAGAAAGTAGACATGAGTATAAGGAGATGAGATGCATGGCAAAGAGAGAGGTGGCAAAGGCTAAGGATAAGGCATATGGAGAGTTGTATGAGAGATTGGACACTAAAGAGGGAGAAAAGGGTCTGTACTGATTGGCTACACAGAGGGACAAAGCTGGGAAAGATGTGCAGCAGGTAAGGGTGATAAAGGATAGTGAGGGAAACCTACTCACAAGTAAGGAGAGTGTGTTGAATAGATGGAAAGAGTACTTTGAAGGGCTGATGAATGAAGAGAATGAGAGAGAGAGAGAGAGAAGGTTGGATGATGTGGGGATAGTGAATCAGGAAGTGAAAGAGATTAGCAAGGAGGAAGTAAGGACAGCTATGAAGAGGATGAAGAATGGAAAGGCTGTTGGCCCAGATGACATACCAGTGGAAGCATGGAGGTGCTTAGGTGAAATGGCAGTGGAATTTTTAACCAGATTGTTTAATGAAATTTTGGAAAGTAAGAGGATGCCTGAGGAATGGAGAAAAAGTGTTTTGGTACCTATCTTTAAGAATAAGGGTGATGAGCAGAGCTGCAGTAACTACAGAGGGATAAAATTAATCACTCACAGCTTGAAGTTATGGGAAAGAGTAGTGGAAGCTAGGTTAAGAAGGGAGGTGATGATTAGTGATCAGCAGTATGGTTTCATGCCAGGAAAGAGCACTACAGATGCCATATTTGCTCTGAGAGTGTTGTTGGAGAAATACAGAGAAGGTCAGAAGAAGTTGCATTGTGTCTTTGTGGACATAGAGAAAGCATATGACAGGGTGCCTAGAGAGGAGTTGTGGTATTGTATGAGGAAGTCTGGATTGGCAGAGAAGTATGTAAGAATGGTACAGGATATGTACGAGGGTAGTGTGACATTGGTGAGGACTGTGGTGGGAGTGACAGATAAGTTTAAGGTGGAGGTGGGATTACATCAAGGATCAGCTCTGAGCCCTTTCTTATTTGCAGTGGTGATGGACAGGTTGACAGATGAGATCAGACAGGAGGCCCCATGGACTATGATGTTTGCAAATGACATTGTGATATGTAGTGAGAGTAGGGACCAGGTTGAGGAGACCCTGGAGAGATGGAGATATGCTTTAGAGAGGAGAGGAATGAAGGTCAGCAGGGCTAAAACAGAATATATGTGTGTAAATGTGAGGGAGGGTAGAGGAATGGTGAGGATGCAGGGAGTTGAGTTGGTAAAGGTGGATGAATTTAAATACTTGGGATCAATAGTTCAGAATAATGGTGAGTGGGGAAGAGAGGTGAAGAAGAGAGTACAGGCAGGGTGGAATGGGTGGAGAAGAGTGTCAAGAGTGATTTGGGACAGATGAGTACCAGTAAGAGTAAAAGGGAAGGTGTACAAGAGGGTAGTGAGACCAGCTATGTTATATGGGTTGGAGACGGTGGCATTGATGAAAAGGCAGGAGTCAGAGCTGGATGTGGCAGAGTTAAAGATGTTAAGATTTGCACTGGGTGTGACTAGGATGGACAGGATTAGGAATCAGTATATTAGAGGGTCAACTCAGGTTGGACAGTTTAGAGACAAAGCAAGAGAGGCGAGATTGAGTTGGTTTGGACATGTGCTGAGGAGGGATGCTGGGTATATTGGGAAAAAGATGCTAAGGATGGAGCTGCCAGGTAAGAGGAAAAGAGGAAGGCCTAAGATAAGGTTTATGGATGTGGTGAGAGAGGACATGCAGGCGGTTGGTGTGAAAGAGCATGATGCAGAGGACAGGAAGAAATGGAAACAGATGATCCACTGTGATGACCCCTAATTGGAACAGCCAAAAGAAGATGATGATGATGATGACACATTGCTTACACCTAGTAAGCAGGGCTGTGCAAAGCTCAGCGTTGCTTAATTTTTAATTTGCATACTATTTGCTTTTGGCATTGATTTATTATTCATTACAAGTTATATATGTGTTTGGTATCCATGATTCATATGTACATACACTGTATGGGGTCCTTGTGTTTATTAGGGGATTTCAACACTTTATCACAATGACACCTCACATCTGGACCTAATGCAGTACTCCAGTTCAAATATTTATGTTATGTAGTAGGTTATACAGCATAAAACTGTATATAGATTTCTTTCACATGTTATGTTTAATATTCCTATAGTGAGAATCTGTTTAGTGATACCTCAATCTTATGTACTGCTGTGATGGCTTGCTGGTTAACTACTGTGACTATAGTGTACAGGGTCCTGGGTTCAAGACCTGCAAGGGCTGTTTATTTTGTTGCTGGGCAGAACAGCGGCTGTTGCATACAGAGTGGTTAAGGCACTTTTAAGCAATTGTAAGCAGGTTTGCATGGGTTTGCGCAATGGTAGACAATGCTAACCTCCGGTTAAATATGCTTACAGAGAGTTAGCTTCAATATTGCTTAACTGGAGTGCGCAATGCTTACCCCCATGCAAATGAGCTTAAACTGGCTTACTACTGCTTAAATCTGCTTACTAACGCTTACTACTGCTTAATAGTGCTTACTCACTCTTACCCCTGCACTGATTTAGACAGGAATATAAAATGGTTCTTGGGAAGGTGGTGGATTTGGACTCTCTATGGATTTATCATTCATTACACATTATACCTTTGATTTGTATCCCTAATTCATGTGTACATATACTGTATGGGCCACTTGTGTTTATCTGTAGATTTTACAACATTGTTACTTCAACACATCACATCTGCATTTAATGCATTACTCCAGTTCACAAATATATGTTATTTAGTAAGTTATGCAACAAAAAATATTGTTCATAAAGTGATTTGACATGGAAAATGGAATGCACTGGAGTGAGACTCGCACTGGGAATAACTGCTCGTAAGGCAAATGCGCTGACCACAACACTATTGTAGTACTGGTTCATTTGCATATATCTTGATATTTATCCTCTTGTGCCATTTAAGCTGCAGTATACGTAGCTAAGCAATGGGCAAACCAGCGCACTTACGGTTAACTTTTATCTGTTTAATAAAAAATAAAATAACTTGTTTATATTATTATATTTTAACTATTGCTCTTATAAATTTGGGGGAGGGGTGTTCCTGGGGGTATGCAACCCCTGATGAGTGGCCTCGCTCATTGTTATTACTAAACTGCAGTTCTTGATTGCAGGGGCGTGTATATTGTGAGAGCTCTGCTCTCAGACACGCCCCCTGCACTCTTCCACGCACCGTGTCCGTTTAGGAGCTCAGGCAGTGCCCCTTCATTAATATGCATAGCGCTCTGCTGTGCTGCTCCTAAACGGTCACTTCCATGCAGGACTAAACTACTCCTGCACGGAAGATGAAAGAATCCTGATCTAAATATATGCAGTCTTTAAATGACTGCACATTGTTTAAATGCCATATTCTCTGTAATTATCTGTGTACTGTGCTTATGTAATGTTTTACCAGTCATCACGTTGACTTTATTTGGTTGTTTATTTGTAAAAAAAAAAAAAATTGTGGAGCTTACCTCCCAGGGCCTCCTCTGAAAGTTTTTTTTTTATACATTCACTTAGGTTCAAGAACCCAAACTGTTCTGTCATACGCAAATCCTCTCTAGAAAGCTATTTACTGCTTTCCTTAAATTTCACAACTTGTCTAATCTCCTCATGACAGTTTATAGTGATATAACACCATATGTACTACCAATTAAAGATTCATCAAATGAAATAGTTTTGACCTTACAAAGAAAACCCATGGAATCCTTGAAACAGGATGCAGTATGTTGTAATAAACACATGTATTTTTATTCTCTCTGTCACCAAAGCCAACAGTACTGTTTTAGGATCATTGGCAGTAATAATGGGATGAAAAATATGAAATGTGTCTTTGGTATCCCATAAATATTTCATTAAATAGGCTTAGATAACTTACAAAACTGACATGTTATCATGAATAAAATCATTAACATATTTTGTTTAAAAAGTCATAAGCTCTTAAATTATCAGTTTTCACAATATCAGTAAATCCACAGTCATTACTATAATAAAGCAACAAACACTATTTTATCACATCTACCAGAGGATGTAATAACAGTTGTACCACCTTAATCATCTTTCATAAAGCATCTAAAGGTATTCATAGCCCATTTATATATGACTATCCTTCCACCAGTAGTCAAATTGTAAAAGTCTGATATCCAGAACTCACTAGTACAAGCATTTTGTTTTATACAAATTTACAAATAAAAGGCAGTAATAGTGTTTACATCAGCTTTTCATTAGGTGTAAACATAACAACTTTCTTTAAAACATTAACTTTAACACCAGATGAAGTATTAAAAGACAAATTAAATGACATCAATTCCTATATCCCTTTGGCATTTAAACTGTGCACCCCAAGAGTTCTACATCCTCAGTTGATAGAATATCTGTTGTTTGTTTGCTTACTCTAGGTTAAGACTAGACTATTGATTTAGTGGAACATTTACAGCCTGATCACAGGATTCCACATCATGAATACCCAGGGACATATTAATAATTTATACCCAGTTACAATGCATTCAGCACAGGCTTGAGAGGCATACTTGGGATGTATTTAATACCTAACTTTGACACCTTTTATTGAGGGCTTAAGGAACCAGACCAGGGGTGTATTTAAGATAGCCCATCCATAGATCCAGGTTACCTCTAAAGAGGATTAGAAAGCTACTTTGTTTTAATTCAAAGGGAAGTCAGTTTCATAAAGCAGGGATTCTGTGAGAGATATATCTATCTTGTCAGAAGTCTTATTTGTATTTCAGTGGAAATGAGAAGTCTGTTTCATAAAAGAGGGATTTTCTGGGAAATATGTCTTTCTTGTCAAAAGTCCTATTAATATTTCAGCAGGGGTGACTCATGTCATAGGACTGCAGGACTGCAGCCCTCCCACCTAAAAAACAAATGAAAAACAGAACAGAGAAACACAAAATCAATTCCCGGACACATGCACTCTCAGCAGTCTAGATAGGGGGAAAGGCATCTCAGCCCCAAGATGCCCAGAAGTCTGTGCGGCGATGACATCATGAAATGGAGGCTGTGCAGCGATGACGTCACGAACTGCAGCAGCCGCAATCACAGATTTGGGCTGCAAGGAATACTTTGGGATGGACCAATCGCGCAAGGAATACAGGTAAAGGGGCTTTTCAGATATCGGCGGCAACCGAGCAGTAAGTGGAAGCAGTTATTTAGCTCATCGGTGGGCTGGGGCTGTTCGGCAACAAGGGGTGTGTGTGTGTGTGTGTGTGTGTGTGTGTGTGTGTGTGTGTGTGTGTGTGTGTGTGTGTGTAAAATGACTGGTGGCTAGAGCAGACTCATGGCGGTGTGGTAGGGAATACCTCAGGCTTGAATCCTGTACCTTGTATGCAGGTGTTAAGGGCCTGAATTCCCTACCCACCACCATTTGTAAAAAATTTGCAGATTTTTGCCTCATATTTGATCTGTTCTGTTCCTCATAATATCTGCGGTTTCTAAATATTTAAATGCGTGATGTTTGATGGTGCAGTGGTAGCATTGCTGGTTCACAAGTTTGATTCTTGGCTGGGGTGCCTTCTGTGTGGGGTCTGCATCTTCTCCCTGTGTTTGTGTGGGTTTGCTTTTGTGTCCCATATTACAAAGACATGTCTGCATTATTTCTTCCTGGGCTTCTGCTGAAAATTGTTTTTTTGTTCCAAGTCAGACTGTCCTGGTTAACAAATGTTAAATAAAAGTGACAGGCATTTGAATTTCAGACTTCGGGTTTCTGAATATTTAATTCCTTGCATATTTGATGGTGCAGTGATAGCATTGTTGCCTCACAGCTATAGGTTTTCTGGTTTGATTCTTGGCTGGGGTGCCTTCTGTGTGGAGTCTGCATCTCCTCCCTGTGTTTGTGTTGATTTGCTCTGGTGTCCTGCCATTTTACAAAGACATGTGTCTGCAGTATTTCTCCCAGGGCCTCTGCTGAAAATTGTTTTTGTTCCATCAAAAGCAAAATTGACAGGCATTTGAATTTCAGACTTCATATTCTTCAGAAAATACATAGTAACACAACCTTTTATTCTAGCAATTTTCTAAGTTTGTAAGATGAAAATTTGAGATTTGTCCCTATTTTTGGGACTGTATTCCCCCATTATTGGCTTTGTCCAGGTTTTTTGTGCTAAGGTTGACAGCTATGGCAAGAACTGAATTCACTGAATATGTTTGAGGGCTGTATTCTCTCATTACTGGGTTTGTCCAGGTGTTTTGTACTAAGAGGTTGACAGCTATGGTGAGAATTGAATTCACTAAATGATAGCCATTTAAGTTTCAGTCTTTCTCTCTTTCACAAAGCAGCTGATTTGGCGTAGTGGTATGTTGCTCTGACTGTTTTGCACAGGGACCTTGTCAGTAAAATGTATGGTGGTAACACAGCATTTCTCTTTGACAAAGCAGCTGATTTGGCATAGTGGTATGTTGTTCTGACTGTATTGCACAAGGACCTTGGCAGTACAATGTATGGTGGTGACACAGCATTTTATTCTAGCAACTTTCCAAGATTATACAAGCAATGTTTAAAGTGTCCCTGGTTTTTGGGCTTTTGACCCCCCCCCCAATAAATGTTGGCTTTTTCCAGATTTCTTGTGCTGTGAAGTTGAGATGCAGTTGAGTATTGATTAGATTTTACAAGGAGCTGAGAGCTGCAGGGGAAGAGACGTTTAGTGCTGCTTATGCTGAGTTAGCTTGCATTGTTAATAGCACAACAGGTTGTGTACTTGCTGTTGATGCAGAAGGCTGTGGGTTCTACTCCCACAAAGGTTGGATGCTACCGTACTGAGAATGTCCTCCTTGGTGAAGATACTATGAGCCTGTTATCAGTTTGACATCCATTTCCTCTTGCAATATTACTAGCTTATCATTTTTTAATGTAATATAGGCAATTTATTCCTCAGGGGCAAAAGACACTATTTTTCGATGAAACCATGAAATATAAAGGTGTTTGCTAACAGCAACCTCTTCATTAGTTACGAATTTCTTTAATGTGGAATTATTTAGATGACCTTTACTTCAGAGATTGTGCATATTTACTGATAATGGACTGTAGAATTGTGCATATTTACTGATAATGGTGGACTGTAGAATTGTGCATATTTACTGATAATGGTGGACTGTAGAATTGTGCATATTTACTGATAATGGTGGACTGTAGAAGTCTGTGTAGACTTTTATGATGAACTTTTCTGAACTGGGTTTTTTGTCATTATGGTGCATTTGTTTTTTTTCATTGCTTACTGGAAAAATATTCAAAATAAAATTAATTGCCCTCTAACAACCAAAATTGTATAAAATTAAACAGTATAATAAGGTGTATCAAAGACAGGTGTATATGTATAACCACATGTATGTTAAGATATGATGAGAAAACCATCTAAAAAAATTATTCTTTATCTGCCACTGGCAAAATGTATTTTTTTGCTAAATTTTTCAATGTGGTGTTTGTTTCAATGAATTTTTCAGGCAGAGAAAGTTTTAAGCTAAAGTCAAGTTCACAGAATATTAATTCATTTGTTTAGCTTGTGTTTGTGCTTTGTTTTGTGTGTAGCAAAATAAATAAAAAATTCAAAAAAAAAAAAATAAAAAAAGTAAAGCAAGTCAAAGCAGTAAAATGTCAGTAAAGTAAAAGCATGGAGAAGATCAGCTCGAATGGTGGATGCCCATAATGGCTTCAAGATGATTTGATTTGGGGAATGATGGGGGCTCTCTTCCTCCTAATAATCCCTCATTAAAATAACAATGTTGGAAGAAAAACATGGAGGGTTAGTTATATGAAAACTGTAATAATCAAAGTTATAGATTACTTGAAATGCATGTAGATTCTTTTATTTTGTCTTAGCAGTACTAATATTAAAGTGTCCCTTCTTTGACAGGTTCCCAGCTGTATTGTGTGGCTATTTTATATGTTTGCATCACATTTTTGGTCCATTTTTCATAAAATTGTGTTATTTTTGGCAAATTAGTGACAAATCATTAAAGACTGAAGTTAGAAAATAATGACAGACATTTGAGTTTCAGATTTCATACCCTTCAGAAAATTCATACTAATGCAAGACCTATTCTATTATCTTTCTAAGTTTATAAGAGCAATATTTAAAAATTGTCCTTATTTTTGGGCCTTTGTCCCACTTCTATGTATGGCTTTGTCTAGATTTCTTGCTCTGAGGTTGAGAGGTAGGATAAATGTGTCAGGGCCATCACAGTCAGCCAGAGACATTTCAAATTGTGACATACTTGTTGCACCCCACTCCCCCATGTAGTGACTCTAGATGTGTCCAAGCAAGGCAAGGAGTAGTTATGCAGTGTAACATGTGCAGAGTGTCCCCCCATCCAGGGTAGACACAAGTACTACAGTGGCTTTTCATCTGTCCTTGATTTTGCAGAATGGTCTGGTTTCTGTCATATTTTTGTACTGTTGATTTATGCTTATTACTCAGAAAGTGCCTGTTGCTCTGTGTTTAAGTAGCAATGCTTTAATGACCATAAGATAAGCTTGTCTGAGATCGTAAGATGCAAGTAAGCTTTAATAAGCATACTGTTAAAGAATTGCCAACATTGAAAGCCTTTCTGTTGTTGCCATGCAGAGAATACTTAACTAGATAATGTATAAACCTTGGGTATTGAAGGACAGGATTACATTATTTTAAAAAGCTCATTACACTTGTTGGAGACTTCCAGTCATCTCTACAGGCTTTACTCGTAAAAGAAACAGAATGCCAATCATGTATGGTCCATAACCTGTACAGTAATCCTTTAAGCAATGTATCTTGAGCTTGTTTCTTGTTTGTTTTTCATTTTTTACTTTGATCATGTTTTCTCCATGAATCAACTAGATAGTTGTCAGGCAGCAGGTCTTTTTTGGATAAGAAACATTTTTACAAGTGGGAGCATCACAGAGATTTCTACTTTCAGCATGTTATTTGGTACTTTAATAAAGCTGAATATAATTTATAATTAGAACTGCAGTGCAAGGAGAAGTGGTTTGAGTTGAGTGCTGCTTGTTTTTCTTATACTTGATTTTGACTGGCATTCCAGTAATGTATTTAAAAAGTAATTTATTTTTTCATGCCTCACAACCTTTTGTTTCCATCTAGATATTAAGTAAGCTGTCATGCAGCCAATGTATTGAAATATTTTTATTCTTCTACACTTATTTTTGTCTTGATTGGACTCTCATAATGATGGTTTGGCACCCAGGGCAGCGTATTTAATTAAAGCTAGTTTTTGTGGTTTTGAGCATAGCTCCTCCCCTTTCTAGTTGGTCGCACCCCTTCCCATTGACCCCACCCATTCAGCTGTCTCCTGCAGCCCCCCTTTGATTTGAAGTCACCAGCCACCACTGTATTTCAGTGAAAATTTAAATCTTTTGAGTGGATGTTTAAGGTGTTTTTTTGCAGATTTGCAGGAGTTCACATAGGAGTCACATAGGACTGTAGGCTAGACATAGATCTCCACTTAAACATCTGTGTGAAACAGAATAGGGAGAGAGAGCACTTTAAGGCAATAATTGTAGCTCATGAAAGATGTGCCCCTGACTGTCTTGATGAGGAAATGCTGCAGTCTCTCAAACAGAGTCATATGCTTAGACAAGTGCATACCAGTGGTGGTATTACACTCTATTATGGGCCCGATGAAAGAGGAGTAGAGACAGTAAAATCTTTGGACCTTGAAGATATTCACTCTTGTTAGATAAAATAATTTCTGGATGGAAATGGTGAAGTGGGGATTAAATATTACTATATTAGCACTGAAAGTGCCCAAATCTCTATTGACTGAGTCAGCTTTCAAAGGTTTGTCACCAGCATGGTAGGTGATGCAGTGTCCATCTTTGTCATAGGACACAATGCTGCATTTCTTAGCATTTAGCTTAAGACAGTGGTCCAGGCACTATTTGTAGGTACATGTTAGGGGAATCTGGACATGGTCAGCTGCAGGCCTTTACTGTTGGATTCGACATAAGAGATAATTACCAAAGGAAAGTGGACCCAGGACTGATCACCAGAGGACACCAGTGGCAACTCATTTATTTCCATAAAAGTAAACAAAAATCCAACAGGACAAAGAATCCAACTAAAAACAAATGGCTCAGACCCGGTAGCTCCACAACCACTTTTATTCAACTCTTGAGCACTTTTGTCCCAGTTTGATGGACTTCATCAGAATAACAATACAACCCACAAACACATTTACATACTTACAATACGACCTCATAAAACCTAATTAACCAATCATTATATGCATTTGATTAAAGCTTCCTACCAAGGTAAAATTACCCCCTACAACACTGGTGCACAGTCCAATACTATTTCAAATAACAATTTTAATACACAAAATTACATGATAAAAATGTTGCAATGAAATAAAAAATTACAACATATAACAAGCTTTCAGTCTCAAAAAACTACTTAGAGAAACATGATCATTCAGGCCCGGGGGGGGGGTCGGGGGTCGTGGCATTAGTTAGTAAAATCCATTGTAATTCAAGATACTCTAAATAATCTGATTCAGGACTTTCCCTAAAACCTAAATCACACTGGTCAATAATACAAAATCTAAATACATGGTCCTTATTTTCTAAACTATGTTTACACAATGCATTTTTGGTGTCCATTTTTTAGATGTCATACAGATGTTGGTAGATCCTGTCCTTCAATGTTCTTACTGTTTTACCTATATAAAAGCAATTACATAACTGACACTTAGCAACATCACCCCTTTAGAGTAAAAATAAAATCTGCCAAGGATCTTAATAACAGTGTCCCCCCCCAATACATACTATATTACACACCACAGTGTTCCTACATTCAGCAAAAGCCCCACATTTTGACATTTTTCCAGTCTTATAATTTTCCCCACCCTTTCCAGCAGGTGTTTAAAGCTGCTTTCTTTCTTATAAACATTGATAGGCTTCTCTCCAACGACCTGTAAAAATTCTGGATCAACTTTAAAAAGGTCCCAATTTCCCCTAATTATAATACAAATAGAGTAAAAATCTTGATTAAATGGAATACTGCACGATTTGTTCCACTCATCATTGGTGCTCTTCCTAAAATTGGCGTTTACTTAATATTAACCTGTACCTATAATAGGTGCATAAATACCACCATCTCTTTTCCTTCTCACCTCACTGAAAATGTTTTCAACAAATAAATCTGGGTAACCTCTTTTTTCTAACATTTCTTTCAAAATTTTACATTGATCAAGAAACAAGTGGTTTTCTGACACCATCCTTGCTAAGTGAACACATTGGTCCTTAACTAATGCTTTCTTTTGGTGTGGTGGATGGCAACTATTATAATGTAACAGGGTGTTTGAATTTGTAGGCTTCCGATATAACATAGACACAAATTTCTTGTTAATACTATCTTTGTAAATCGTCAAATTAAGGTAATTGACCTTTTCATGGTCAAAATCCATAGTAAACCTTAAAAATCCCATACTATTATTTAAGTATTCAAAACATTCCACTAGCCGTGACTCACTAACTTTCCAAAAACTTACTGTATCATCTAAAAACCTACCATACATAATCCAATCACCTTCAAAGCCTGATGCAAAAACACAAGCTTTCTCCCATTGGGCCAAAGCTATAATGACAAAAATGGGGGCACATCCTGCCCCCATTGCTACCCCTTTGACTTGTTTATATATTTGGTTTTCAAAAACCAAAAAATTGTTTTCCAAAATCATTTCCATTAGGCTTCTCAGGGTATTAGCTTTCCTTTCAGAAAAAAAACAGGATGTTGACACATAAATTCATAAAACATTTCTAAACCTTCTTCTTGTGGGATTACAGAAAACAAATCACACACATCTACAGTGACCAGTATAAGATCATCTGAATAATATTCATTCTTTACTTTAGATATAAAGTCCCATGAATCTTTAAAAATATACTCATAACCAGTAAGAATATTCTCAAGGTGAAAGTCTATCCCCGGATTTACTTATCTTCCATGTATGATTAGCTTAGTCCTGCATGGAAGCGACCGTTTAGGAGCAGCATGATACCACACCATGCATATTAATGAAGGCGCACTGCCTGAGCTCCTAAACAGACATGGAGTGTGTACAAGTGCAGAGGGCGTATCTTACACGCCCCTGCAATCAAGAACAGCAGTTTAGCAATAACAATGAGCGAAGCCACTCAAAGGTGGTTGCATACCCCCCGCAACATTCCCCCAAGTTTATAAGAGCAATAGTTAAAATATAATAATATAAACAAGTTCATTTTTTTATTAAACAGATAAAATTTAACCATAGGTGCACAGGTTTGCCCATTGCTTAGCTACGTATACTGCAGCTTAAATGGCACAAGAGGATAAATATCAAGATATATGCAAATGAAGCAGTACTGCAATAGTATGGTGGGCAGAGGATTCACTTTACGAGTAGTTATCCCCGGTTCGAATCTCAATCTAATGCATTCCATTTTCCATGTCAAATCACTTTATGAACAATATTTTTTGTTGCATAACCTACTAAATAATATGTATTTGTGAACTGGAGTACTGTATTAAATGCAGATGTGAGGTGTCATTGTCATAATGTTGTAAAATCCACAGATAAACACAAGTGCCCCATACAGCATATGTACACATGAATCAAGGATAGAAGTCAAAGTTAGAATGTGTAATGAATGATAAATCCATAGAATGTCCAAATCCACCACCTTCCCAAGAATCATTTTACATTTCTGTCTAAATCAGTGCAGGGGTAAGCGTGAGTAAGCACTATTAAGCAGTAGTAAGCGGGAGTAAGCATATTTAAGCAGTAGTAAGTGGGTTTAAGCCCGTTTGCATGGGGGTAAGCAATGCGCACACAGGTTAAGCAATATTGAAGCTAACTCTCTGTAAGCATATTTAACCGGATGTTAGCATTGCTTACCTTCGCACAAACCCATGCAAAACCGCTTACAATTGCTTAAAAGTGCCTTACTCACTCTGTATGCAGCAGCCACTGTTCTGGCCAGAAACAAAATAAACAGCCCTTGCAAGTCTTGAACCTCGGACCCTGTAGTCACAGTGGTTAACCACTAAGCCATCACAGCAGTACATAAGACTGAGGTATCACCAAACAGGTCCTCACTATATGAATATTAAACTTAACATGTGAAAGGAATGTATATACAGTTTTATGTTGTATAACATACTACATAACATAAATATGTGAACTGGAGTACTGCATTAAGTCCAGATGTGAGGTGTCATTGTGATAAAGTGTTGAAATCCCCTAATGAACACAAGGACCTCATACAGTGCACGTACACATGAATGAAGGTTACCAAACACATATATAACATACAATGAATAATAAATCAATGCCAAACAGCAAATAGTATGCAAATTAAAAATTAAGCAATGCTAAGCTATGCACAGCCCTGCTTACTAGGTGTAAGCAATGTGTAGGCCAGCTAAATCAGTTTGCCCATTGGTATACCCCTTTAAGCAATGCAAAACTTAGTTAAGCAGATTTGCCCATAGCTTAGCATTTTTAAAACCGTCCAATCACGGCAAAGTGTGGGAAATCATCCTTATTTAAACCCAAAAGTTGAGAACACATCTCATAACTGGTTGCAGCTTCCTCCTGTAGGCACTACGACTGGTGTGGGAGACTGGTATGGGAGAGGGAGTGCGCTTTCGGGTGCAGCGCTGGGCCATCCAGGAGTCCAAAGTCATGGCAGGACTCCTTGTTAAAGACCATGATGAGAGACTGCTGCAGGGCCAGTACCAGGGTTCCCAATATAAAGCGGAAGCCTGGGACTGTCTTGCCTTTGACCTCACCAGTGCCACTGGGATACCTCGACCTGGTGAGCAGGTCAGGCAAAACTATGCTGACCTGAAGTGGAGAAAGAGGGAGCTCTTGGATCAGTGGATCAAAGAGGCTAGGAGGATGGGTGATGTCCCAGTCATCTGTAAGTATCAGTCCACTACCTGTTTAATAATTGCCAGCTCATGTATATTATGGATAAGTATGGCTAACTTTCCTCTTATGTCTTTGACAGTGGCAGATGAGTGGGCTGCAAACCAGGAAGCCCATGCCTGTAGATTGCAGAGGTTGCATTGTGAGGCAGGTTACTAATACTCTTACATGTACTGTCATAAGAAATAAATCTCAAAATAGTAGTAAGTTAATTGCCAGTATAAAACCTGTATTGTTTAAAGCATGTACTGAGTACACCAGAGAATAAGGCAGGAAGAGTCTCATATAGGTTGTATGTAAATAAAAGGTTAACAGCCTAACAATAAAGGTCTAACTGCTGGACTGCATGTGTTCACTCTGGTATCATATGGTAATGTAGAGTTGCAATCTCGTAATAGTACTGTTGTATTAAGCACTGTTACCCACACTGTAGTACATAAATAAAATGTGTAGGAATGTCTGTATATGACTGTTGTAATCACAAGAGGTCATATTGTACAAATGAGAGACTTAGACAGAAAACAGTGAAAAGATAGACAACATAATCCAAATAGCACACTCAACTGAGACGTGAACTGTTGTATTTTTAGCACACACAGCCATGGTTCGAATCCTGGGAGTGGTAGTAAGTGTATGCAGAATCATACCCCACAACTGTACAGATATGTCCAGAATGTCCAGTTAATTAGCCCATATTCACTGCCTGTCACCATGTCCCCCTGGCAAATCAGTGGGATGATCCCAGACATTTAAGCAGCAAATAATGACATACAACTGATTGTCAGACATCTATAAGAACAAACCTGTCACTCTAGCAACTCCTCAAAACATTATGAGAGTAATAAGCCAAGTATTTCCCATCTCCACCCCCATGTTGTGAAGCTGCAACCAGAGTGCGTCAGTAAAAGAGTGAGACGTATGTGCATAATACTAATGTGGAATCTGGTAATATGTGTGGCAACATTCAGGTAGTGCTAACAAACCTTGCCCCCACAGGTCTGTCAGATATGAAAACTGTGCCTAGAAATAAAATATTGAAATTCTGGACTGGTACTGTTTACGCTGGTATTGTATGGCATTGTTAGTGTTGCAGCTGCTCTGAATACTAAGGTATTACTCATCACTGTCATCCACACTGTGTTACACAATAAAACTGTCTAGGAAATCCTGTATTAGAGTGTCTTAATTAAAGGTCAGATTGTAAAACCATGGGAATCTTTTTATTTTTAGCAGACACAGCCATGGTTCAAATCCTGTGAGTTGTAGTAAGCTGTATGCAGAATCATATCCCATAAGCGTATAGAATTGTCCAGAATGTCCAGTTAACCGGCCCATATCTGCTGGTGGTTACACTGTCCACCTGGCATATCAGAGTGCTAATCTCTGACATGTAGGCAGCATATAATGTCATATAGCTGACTGTCAGGCCTGTACATATTTGGAAAATGTCAATGAAAACAAACCTGTCATTGTACAACTCACCACAGGTTTATGAGGGCAATAGACAAAATATGTCCCGGTTTCACCAGCATGTGTTCAAGACATTCCCAGAGTCTGTGCAGTAAGGGATGGACAGGTATGTGCATAACATCAACCTGGAATCTGGGAATATGTGTAGAAACAGTCAGGTAGTGTTAACAAACACTGCCTCCACAGGTATACCAGGTAAGAGGTGTATACTGCAAGTAAAACTCAGTTTATGTATATAGTTGTCTACATCCATACCACTGTCCAAACTAAGGCCATAGGGTAGTGTACTAATACCTGTAACGTACAGATCACAGCACTGACTAGGAAAGTAATGAGAACTACAGGAATATACTAGTTGTTAATTGACACCCCCCCACCATATCTAAAACAATAAACTAAATACACAACTCAGTCGGTATGTGCTCCATTAAATCTACTGTTGGGACATATCTCCAGTTGTTTGATAAATATTTAAATTTGTTTCTATGCATGTGCCATGTTGAAATACTGCCACATTGGTGACATGCTACCATCAATGTACATGCATGCATGCTGTTGTAATGGCCACTGTGGTTCCATATATGCATGTGTTATGTTTGCTATGCAACTGTTCCATATCTGATGTTTTGGGTTAATGGGAATATCTATGCATGCTGTCATACTTAATCCTGGAATGTGTTTACTATTACTAACCCACATATGTTGTAAAATTGAAACACCATACATTTCTGAAGGCTGGTCACAGCGGATCCACCTCTCCCACCTCATCTATCCATGGCACCGGGCACCAGCATGTCTGGGACCCACCCCGGGACCTCCTCGTCCGATGGACC